>NC_037670.1:16382577-16677977 GCF_003255815.1 Theropithecus gelada
GTGTATTTGTGTGACACTTGCTGAGTGGTAATAACAGTGCCTGCCAGGATCCACTGTAGGGCAGACACACCCATGTGTATTTGTGACACTTGCTGAGTGGTAATAAAAGCAGACACCCTGCCCTCCTGGAGTCAACTTCCACTGCCCAGGCCAGCGGCAGGAAGTAAGAAAACCTCGGTTTCCGTATCTGCATCAGCTACACAGTGCTCGCACACAGGAGGCATCAGCCAGTTTTCTCAGTTAAAGAGACAGAAACAAAATGTGTCCTCACTACTTTTTGAATGTACCATGTTATCTAATGTTGTAACTTAATTGAATGAATAAACTCCATATGCATCTGGACACATGCATGGAAAATTCACAAACATTTCAAACCAAAACAGAGTATTTTGCCAAAAGAAAATTTCTTTCACATGTGAATTTCACTTTTTTCTATCTTTTAGTGATTTTAATGTAATGAAATTGAGAAGTCTGTGCCTCTAAAAGACTTTTTAAAGAGCAAGATATTTTTCCATTTTGAAAAAAACAATTGGCAAAATATCTTCTACTGTAGATAGAAGTTAATTGGCTGAGGGTAATAAACAGAAGATTAAAAAACGACCTTTTATCCCCTGCTATTCTGTCAAGGGCTACAGTGAATTACACACCCTGGCTTGGGTTTACAAGCCTCGTGCTGGAAGCCAGCAGTCATGCAGGCCATGCTCTCCCACACTTAGAAAAAAAGCCCATGAGAAAGAGCTCCATCAAGTTCACACACCATGACCTCCAGTAAGACCTGAAAAATGCCCAGTTCCACAAAATACCTGTGTCCAAATACTTTCAGCGCACAGCTCTGGCATCAGGTTCCTGTGAGGACAGACCCTGAGATGGATTTCTGGATGGAGGCTGCTGCTGGAGGAGACAATGTCACTGCAGATGGCTCATGCTGCTCCTCCCGCCTGCCGTCCTGTTGGGGAACTGTGGCGATTCACTCCAGCTGGGCGGACTCTGCTGTGTCCCCTATCAAGAAGCTCCTCAACTTCCCTTGGTTTTTCCTTTTTAAAACTCTCTGGTGTTTTCCTCTCCAGTGGGGGCTGCATCTCACCTTAGAAGAAAAGATTTTCCAACTAGGGGCTGTCTTGGTAGCTGGACCAGAGGAAGGTCTCCTCTCTCTGGAGTGAGGTCCAGCCAAGTAACTCCAGCCAGAACTCAGTGAGCAGGGCTGGATCTGCCCTGTTCTCCTCCCATCCTCGTGCAGATTGTGGAAACCCATCCATGCCCTATGCAAAGTCCTGCATCTCAGATTGTAAAATGGCAAAAGCTGAATTTAAAATAGATGATTATATGGACTCTATGAGGAAAAGAAAGTTCTGAGGGAGACAATTGGTAAGCAAAGAATTATGTGTAACTTGTTAGAACACTAGGGTGTAGTTTGTTTGTCTCACTGATTATTTTCTGTTTAACAGGCTGGCTAAGAACCAGAGGGAGAGAAAGCTGGTTGGGAATTGAGAGGCATGAGGTCACCTCAGTCCCAACATTTCCATGTAAACAATGATGCAAGCTGGGCTGGGGGCAGGAGTCCCTGGAAATCCTCACAATCTCAACTTTTAAATTATTTAAAATATTATATCATTTATGATCTCCTTAACAAAGAACTTTTTTTCTAATTAAAAAAGTGTATAATCTCTTTGGAGGATCTTTAGTAAATACAAAATGAGTTATAAAAGAAAGAAAAATTATTTATAATTTTATCACTCAAATTTTGATAATTATATTCCTGCATTTTTAACTAAACGTAGATATTTTAGATTATACTGTATATAAAATGTTGTATCTGTTTTTTCATCCAATATTAAATCATAAACGTTTCACATGGCATAAACTATATATGTAAATCAGCTATTTCCACACCTGGATGCTTGATTTAACCCTCCTTATACTGTTAGCCATTTAAATGATTTCTACTTTATCCTTCTTGCTTTTCTGGAACCGAGGCTTGACCAGCATGAAACTGCAAGTGAACCCAACCATCTGTGACTCCAGGGAGACTTTTCCCACAGACCACACACCACCGGACACCACAGGCCTCTTGTGGAGACTTTTCCCACGGACCACACGCCACCGGACACCACAGGCCTCTTGTGGAGATTCCACTGCCTCTGGCATCTTCGCCCTGGCTGAAATTCTCACCCAGGAGGCCAGCAAATCCTCTGGGGCAGAAGTTGTCACCACAACTGTATTAACTCCGTCAAGGAGGGCAGTGGAATCTTCCAGGGCAGACGGCCCCTCCGCAGGGGGAAGGGCCACTTCAGGAGGATGTGTCTCAGAACTTTGCAGCGACGTTTCCCTTTTTCCCACCTTTAATTTTTTTTTGCGATGATTTCTGGATTTTGGCCTCTTTTGCTGTGCTAGGAAAATCCTTTTGATTCGGGTAGGCAAAGGCACACAGGCGCTTATATGCATCCGACTTCTGACCTTTGGAACTCAGCTTCAAGTGTTGGCATCAGGCCCGCAGGATGCCCCGGTTAATCAGATTAACAGGTGGCAGTTTAGAGGGTAATGGAGGAATTGGTATCTTCTTCTGAGGTCCAGGGTTGTCAGTGTACTCTGCCTTCTTCTCAGGGCAGAGCACTTTATCGCCTTTGACACATTTTTTCTTTGGTTCCCTTTGCTGATGTCCCTGGCAAAGCAATCATGTTTGGTTGATTAGAAGCCTGCTGATCCTCTTCCCTGGACTCCTCTGTGGAAGTGTCCTTGCCTTTTGCCTTCTCCATACTTGTAGAGGAAACGGAGCCTCGCAAGATGAAAAAAAATGCAAATTCTTAAATTTAAAAGTTTAGGATGTCTGAGAACCCTGACAAAAACAAGCAATGGGGAAAGGATTCCCTATTTAATAAATGGTGCTGGGAAAACTGGCTAGCCCTACGCAGAAAACTGAAACTGGACTCCTTCCTTACACCTTATACAAAAATTAACTCAAGATGGATGAAAGGGTTAAACGTAAGACCTAAAACCTTAAAAAAAACCCTAGAAGAAAACCTGGGCAATACCATTCAGGACATAGGCATGTGCAGAGACTTCATTGACTAAAACACCAAAAGCAATGGCAGCAAAAGCCAGAATTGACAAATGGGATCTAATTAAAGAGCTTCTGCACAGCAAAAGAAACTCTCATCAGAGTGAACAGGTAACTTACAGAATGGGAGAAAATTTTTGCATCTATCCATCTGACAAAGGGCTAATATCCAGAATCTACAAGAAACTTAAACAAATTTAGAAGAAAAAGCCAAAAAAACCTCATCAAACAGTGGGCAAAGGATATGAACAGACACTTCTCAAAAGAAGACATTTATGCAGCCAATGAACATATGAAAAAAAGCTCTCATCACTGGTCATTAGATAAATTCAAATCAAAACCACAATGAGATATCACCTCACGCCAGTTAGAATGGCGATCGTTAAAAAGTCAGGAAACAACAGATGCTGGAGAGGATGTGGAGAAACAAGAACGCTTTTACACTGTTGGTGGGAGTGTAAATTAGTTCAATCATTGTGGAAGACAGTGTGGCGATTCCTCTAGGATCTAGAACCAGAAATACCATTTGATCCAGCAATCCCATTACTGGGTATATACCCAAAGGATTGTAAATCATTCTACTACAAAGACACATGCACACATATGTTTATTGCAGTACTGTTCACAATAGCAAAGACTTGGAACCAACCCAAATGCCCACCAGTGATATACTGGATAAAGAAAATGTGGCGTATATACACCACGGAATACTATGCACCATATAAAAGGATGAGTTCCTGTCCTTTGCAGGGACATAGGTGAAGCTAGAAACCGTATTCTCAGCAACCTAACACAAGAACAGAAAACCAAACACTGCATGTTCTCTCTCGTAAGTGGGAGGTGAACAATGAGAACACATGGGCACAGGGAGGGGAACATCACACACCAGGGCCTGTTGGGGGATGGGGGGCTAGGGGAGGGATAGCGTTAGGAGAAATACTTAATGTAGATGATGGGTTGATGGGTGGAGCAAACCACAATGGCATGTGTATACCTGTGTAACAAACCTGCATGTTCTGCACATGTACCCCAGAAATTAAAGTATAAGAAAGACAGAAAAAAAAAAAAGAAGAAGCAGAACAGATCATTTTCTTTTCTTTTTTTTTTTTTAAATTATTATTATACTTTAAGTTCTAGGGTACATGTGCATAACGTGCAGGTTTGTTACATATGTATACTTGTGCCATGTTGGTGTGCTGCACCCATTAACTCGTCAGCACCCATCAACTCGTCATTTACATCAGGTCTAACTCCCAATGCAATCCCTCCCCCCTCCCCCCTCCCTGTGATAGGCCCCGGTGTGTGATGTTCCCCTTCCCGAGTCCAAGTAAAACAAATTATTTTTTAAAAATCAAAATTTTTTGTAAAAAAAACAAAAAACAAAAAATAAAAATAAAAGTTTAGGATGTCAACTAATTCTTCACAACTTTCAATTAGAAATCTAGTGCAAAAGAATATTGCTTAAAAGTAGAGTGAAATGTTAACTACATTGGAAATAAAAATAGTTACAAATTAAAAAATTTTTTAACACAATGGAGGATTTTCAGCTTACAGTTAGGTGGATTTAGAAATATCAAAACACATCTGCTAAGGAGATGATGTGGCATCTTTAGAAGTCTGCTTGCACACAGCTGGAAGCCTTCAGGGGTAAAAACAAACTACTTCTCTTGCTGGGATTCAGACATGTCCAAATATGTCTGGTGAACAGATAGAACTTTATTGTCAAATGTATTTAAAGGGCTAGACAATGGGGTACGGAGGAGACTCAGGAGCCCCCAGGAAGGAATTATTCTGAGTGAAAAACACTAACAAAAAACCAAACACACATGTTAGTCCAGTAATTTCTATAGTTATTCATGAAATGCTTGATGTGCATCTTTTCTGTATTAGGAACTGCTACAGGCACGGGGACACCACACCAAGCAAACCAAGATAAAGCACGAGGCTCACTTCCATGGAGGGAAGACAGAAAATAGACACACAGCACTGTCAGCATAGAGTACAGGGCAGGAATCAAGTAGAGTAAGCAACAGATACTGATGGTCTAAGCTGCTGTTTTAGGTAGAGTAGTTAGAAAAGGCCACTGGGATGAGACTCCATTTGAACAGAGACTTACAAAAAGAGACAAGACAAGGCCAAGGTGGGCGGATCACTTGAGGTCAAGAGTTCAAGACCAGTCTGGCAAACATAGTGAAACCCTGTCTCTACTTAAAACGAACAAACAAACAAACAAACAAAAACTAGCTGGGCATGGTGGTGGGTGCCTGTAGTCCCAGCTGCTCAGGAGACTAAGGCAGGAGGGTAGCTTGAACCCAGGCGGTGGAGGCTGCAGTGAGCCGAGATCACACTACTTGCACTACAGCCTGGCAGCCTGGGTGACAGAGCAAGACTCTGTCTCAAAAAAAAAAAAGAGAGAGAGAGACAAGACAAAGTTGTGTGTGGTGATTTCTGACAGAGGGAACAGAAGATTGGAGGCTCTGAGACAGGAGGGATGGGCAGGTCTGAAGAGTAGATGGCTGTGCAGTGAGAGGGCCATTAGCAAGGGCCTGGGTGGGAGAAGAGCCATCGGTGAGGTGGTGGGCTGTGAGGCAGATCCCCAAGGGGCTTCTGGGTCAGGCAAGGGTTCTGGGTTTACTCTGAGTGGGAGCAGAAGGTTCTGGAAGCTTTTGAGCAATAGCAACTCCAACTCCATCCTGGTCAGAACGGAGGGTTATTGTGATGATGGCCTTCTCTTTTCTCAAGGCACAGATATGACCTTCAGGGAGACATTTCTATTGGAAAAACTGAAATGAACGCTACACCTAGGACATTGGAGGCCTTGCAATTTTCCTGTGAGATTTCATCAGGACTCTGCAACCCAGGGGAACTCCCTCTCCAAGAATCTCCTCACACCTTGCGCACATGTCGTCACACCTTGCGCACAGGGAGGGCAGCCCAGCAGGCGGAGGCCCCTGGCAGGCCCAGGGGTGCGGACACTTGGGGACTCCCAGTGGTGGCCTCTGCACTGCTGGCTGGGGCTGGAGGAGGCCAAGCCGGGCTGGAGGGCAGCAGAGGCTTTTCTCATCTTCGCTTTTCTCAGGTCCTCCCTTTCCTCCTCCCCACCTCACCTACCCTCTCCTCCTTTTCTTTACTTGTTCTCCACCAACCTGATTTTTCGTCTGTGCTTATTTTGTGGAGGATTATTTCTGCATGGCATAGGAAGGAGACTGTGAAAGCCCACTGCTATAAGGAGGATTCTTCAAACTAAAGTATCCGTAAGTGTCCATTTTAAGCAGCTAAATGAATACAGTCAATGGAATGACAAATTGCCAGATCATGTCTTATGGCCAGCTAACAAGAAATCCCTGGAGCATATATAAACCAAGGAACAGGTGCAACTCCAAAAAAGCATTCAAGAAGAGTTCCAAAGACTATGACAAGGTAAGACGGAGCCAGAACCACTAGTTCAAGATTAGATAAAAAAGAATTACATAGTAGCTAGATATTTATTTGTTTAAATATACCACTTTATAATATTGTTTATTTTCAGAAATAATTTTTTCAAAATTTAGTCAAATTATTTTAAGGAAAAGTACAGAATTTTTCTATTTTAATCTGGGTTCTGTAGTTTAGACTATGGGTTTCCCCCCTGAGATTCCATCTCTAGCTAGTAACAGTGTTTTCTACCATTATGCCACTTGAGTGGGAGGACATTGTTGGTCCAATACTAATCCTGCAAACTGCAGCTTACAAGATTTTACAACATGGTCTTAATTCTTTCCCTGAAAAACCACTCATGGCATGAGGTTGGGGATTAGAATATTTAGGATGGACAGAAAGAATTAAGTGTACTCGGCCGGGCGCGGTGGCTCACGCCTGTAATCCCAGCACTTTGGGAGGCCGAGACGGGCGGATCAGGAGGTCAGGAGATCGAGACCATCCTGGCTAACACGGTGAAACCCAGTCTCTACTAAAAAAAATACAAAAATTAGCCGGGCGTGGTGGCGGGCACCTGTAGTCCCAGCTACTCAGGAGGCTGAGGCAGGAGAATGGCGTGAACCCGGGAGGCGGAGCTTGCAGTGAGTGGAGATCGCGCCACTGCACTCCAGCCTGGGCGACAGGGCGAGACTCCGTCTCAAAAAAAAAAAAAAAAAAAAAAAAATTAAGTGTACTTGCAAACACAAAATTTACTTCTCCTTGGTCCATATACAGATGTGGAGATACAGATTAAATTGCTACTTCTTGAGTTAGGTACATTAGGCCTAAGTCCCAATTCTGCCATTTGGCATTACATTGGTCAGGCTACTACTACCTTTACATATTTAAAATATAGGGATAATAATAATACCGATCTTATACGGTCATTGGTAGGATGAAGTGAGATTTTGCCTGACCTACACTTAGCCAGGTTTCTGTATCAGAGTAGGCATGCTATAACTAGCTATGTTAGGGTTGTTCCCACTGGTCTTTTACCTAGATGATTGCTTCTAAATTAAATACAAATAGATAACTGAACATTATTTATACAATTTTTGCTGTTTATTATTTATATAAATTTATGGGGAACATAAGAAATTTTGTTACATGTATATAATGCACAGCAGTCAAGTCAAGGTATTGAGCATGGCCATCACCCAAGTACAATCGATTTTGGTTAAGTACAGTCCCCCTACTCCACTATCAAATATGGAATTAATTCCTTCTGTCTTACCATATGTTTGTACCCTTTAACCCAGTCCTCCTCTTCCTCCCTTTTCTCCCACACTTCCCAATCTCTGTTATTTATTTTTCCCCTCTTGACCTCCATGTGATCAAATATTTTAGTTCCCACATATAAGTGAGAACAGGTGATATTTATTTCTTTGTGCTTGGATTACTTCACTTAAGATAATTCTCTCCAGTTCCATCCATGTTGCCACAAATGACATGCTTTTCTTCTTTTTATGACTGAATAGAATTCCCTTGCATATATTTATGACATTTTCTTTATTCATTCATTTGTTGATAAAAATGGGTTGATTCTATATCTTTGCTATTGTGAATAGTACTGCAATAAACATTCCAAGTTTAAGTATATCTTTTATGTATTGATTTCTATTCCTTTGGATAGATAGGATGTGTACATGAAAAATCCAAAGAAATCTATAATTAACAAGCAAAGTAATTAGATACAAGATAGTATACACAAATCAAATGTATTTTGAAACAATAGCAACAATTAGAAAATCATTTTTTGAGGCAGTATCTTACTCTGTCACCCAGGCTGGAGTGTAGTGGCACAAACTCACTGCAGCCTTGAACTCCTGGGCTCCAGCAGAGTCCTCCCACGTCAGCCTCCTCCCACGTCAGCCTCCTCCTCCCACGTCAGCCTCCTCCCACCTCAGCCTCCTCCTCCCACCTCAGCCTCCTCCCACATCAGCCTCCTCCCACCTCAGCTTCCTCCCACCTCAGCCTCCTCCTCCCACCTCAGCCTCCTCCCACTTCAGCCTTCTCCCACCTCAGCCTCCTCCCACCTCAGCCTCCTCCCACCTCAGCTTCCTCCCACCTCAGCCTCCTCCCACCTCAGCCTCCTCCCACCTCAGCTTCCTCCCACCTCAGCCTCCCCAGTAATAAGGATTACAGGCAGGTACTACCATGCTTGGCTAATTTTCTTTTTTTTTGGTAGAGATGGAATCTTCCTATGTTGCCTAGGCTAGTCTTGAACTCCTGGCCTCAAGTGATCCTCCTGCCTCAGCGTCCCATAGTGCTGGGATTACAGGAGTGAGCCACTGTACCTGGCCTGAAAATTAATTTTTAAATGACATCATTTACAATTGCATTAAAAATATCAAACACTTAGGAACTAGTGAAATGTGTGCAAGAAAACTATTTTTAAAATGACATAAATTAAAGAAGAGTATCTCCAAATAAATAAAGAGATATTCCATGTTCATGGGCTGAAAGTCTTTATACTGTAAAATATAAATTATTCCTCAAATAATCTATAGAATCTAAGCAATACTATTCCACATCCCAGCAGGTATTTTTATGGAAATTAACCAGTTGATTCTAAAATGTATATGGAAATGCAAAAAGCTAAAAAAGCAAATATAATTTCAAAGAATAACAAAGAATGTTTGTAATACTAGATATCAAGACAGTAATTCAAACAGTATGATATGGACATGAGAATGAATAAACAGACCAATGAAAGAGAACAGTTTTAGTGAGCATACCTCTTTGGAAAACCACTTAGCAGAATCAGTTAACACTGAACATATGCACACCCTACATCCCCACAAGTCCCCTCTCTTCTAGGTACAGAATAATGCTCCCCCCAACATAAATATCTAGCTACAATGTAATGTCTCCAGACTAATCCCCAGAATCTATGCATATGTTACAGTATATGGCAAAAAAGAATTAAGGTTATATAGGTAGAATTCAGTTGACCTGATCATCTGACCTTAAAATAGAGAAATGATCTGGGATTATTCAAGTGGCTGCAAACCTAATGAGATGAGTTCATAAAAAGGAAGGAAGAAGAACCTGTGAGAGGGGTTTGACCTACCCTTGCTGGTTTTGAAAATAGTGGAAGGGGCCTCAAGCCAAGGCATGCGGGTGGCTTCTAGAAGCTGGGAATGGCCCTAATCCAGCAGGAAAATGGGAACCTCAGTCCTACAACCACAAGGAATTAAATTCTGCCCACAGCCCAAATGGGCAGGAAATGATTCTCCCCTAGAACCTCCAGGAACAAACACAGCACTGCTGGTACCTTGATTTTAGACACTACTGGACTTCTGATCTGCAGAACTGTAAAAATATAAATTTGTGGTCTTTTGAGGAACAAAGTTTGTAGTAATTTGTTACAACAGCAATTGAAAATGAATACAGCAGCAGAATAAACAAAAATAATGACATATGTCACTGCAGTCCACCCCCTTGGTTCCTGAACAAGCATGCCTGTGTGCACATACACAAGCACATGCCTCTCCCCATACCGAGAATTCCAAAATGACTGCACCTATTATAATGCAATGGTCCTTCTTTCAACCATAAAAACCCTCCTCTTCTTCCAATGGGAGATGGCCTAGAGTCAGATCCACACAGGTCATTCTGCAAGTCAAGGATCTGAGGATGCCATCCACCCCTCTGGGAAGGTATAACTGCAGTTTCATGATCTTGGAACCTCTAGGCTCCAGACAAATTTAACTATTACCAAGGTACCTCATCTAATCAAGGAGAGAAAACAATATGAGCCAAAAAATTAAAGAGAGTCTGATACAGTAACTGGTGGTCCAAACAACATGTTGTAGCCACCTGGGCAATGAGGAAGGGAGACCCTTGGTCAGATGGACAATTTGGCTGATGCAGGTTCTGTCTGTGTGGAGGATGTGGTTTCTGCTCCCTTTTATTCTCTGTGGCCCTGCCAGAGAGGAGCCTCATGAAGGGCTGTGGCCCAGCATAGAGCAGCCATGAAAGCCCACACTCTGAGGGTGGGGGTGAGGAGCCTGAGGTGGCCCAGGGGACAGAACGGTCACAGGCTCCTGCATGCCAGGCCAGGGCACTGTGCTGCAACATGCTCTCCAACATTGTGTTGATGCCTATCAATTGATTCTGGCTGTAAACAAACATTTTCCTCTGAATCTTGCCATTCTTCATGCCCTGTCTCTAGGCCTTTAGTCCATGACTTCTGTCCCTGCCTCCTCTCTGGTTCCAAGCAGTGGGAACAGAGAGCTGAGGTAGCACCAACAGCCCCAGGAACTCTGCTCAGTCCCCAAGCCATGGAGAAGTGAGAACTTGCACCAGGAGCAAACACAGCAAAAGGGGTTTGTGAGGGTGCAGGATTCTCTGCTCCCCCATCCTGACTTCCAGAATCCCAGTTTGATGGTTCCCTGCCCAACTTTGTCTTGGGGAAAGGAATTCAGATTTACAGTTCAAAAAGATGATGATGGGGCTGTAAGTGGCCCTGGTCCCTGGCCTCAGGAAGTGAGCACATCTTTACAATCTCAATACACCTTTCCAGCTGGTGGCTGTCTGCTGTCATATTAGGACCGAAGCCACATTTGTCTGTCTTGCATTGCCTCACCGATAGCCTCAATAAACAGCCAACACTCCCTAACACAGCGATGGCTTTCTACCGAGAATGCTAGACACCAAGCCATGACACCTTTGCTAAGTAATGAACACTGCATACTTTTAGATAAATTAAAATTTTAGATAAGTCCAAGACTCGTGGATATACCCTAATGGAATCATAAAATAAAGCTCACATCCAGATTCATTTAAGCTCACATCCAGATTCATTGATCATTACTAGATCGTACTTTATCATTACTAGGAATTTTCCTCGTTACAAAGTCCAAAGAAAAGGGCTCAGTTTGATATTCATATTATCTTCCTTATCTATTTTCGAGATATAAGAAGAAAAAGGACTCTGGATGACACAAAAGAGATGGTCATCATTATGAAACGTCATTTGAAGTCAGCGGCTCTAATAACGAAGACATAACTGGAGGAAATACTGTAAAGGAGGCAGAGATCCCCGCACAGCACTCCTCAGTTTAGAGAGATGGAAACTGAGGCCTGATCACAGTCCTCTTGCCAGGCTGTAGCAAAACGGGACCTAGAAGCAAAGTTTTCCATCCCTGGACCCAGTTACTGTCCTTGGTCAAAGCTCAGACTGAAATCCTTGCCTAGATTCGATTATGAAGAGAGCAAAGAAGAAGGAGGAGGAGCTTTAAGAGAGAAAAGCCTGGAAAGGGCCGATGGGACCTCCGTGGGATCGCTGAGGCTTGCTTGCCTCCTTTGGGAGTCTCCAGCTGTGGCGGCGGAGGGGCTGCACCCAGGGACGCTGGAGAGGGGCGGCAGGGAGCTGAGGAGAGGTTCATCCCCAAACTCCACCCGCTGCAGTTAAGAGCGAAGCGACTTGATCTTAGAAAACCTGGGTCCTCTCTATTTTGAGGTCTGGAACAGCTGGAACAGTCTGGCTGCAAGACGCATGCAGGACGCAGATCTGCCCCACATCCACTTTTGTTCTTCACTATTCCAATTAACTTCATACAGCTTAAAGTAGGAATGTGTTGTTGACATGGCAATACTTGGATTTTGTGTTTGTTGTACTTTCTGAAGAATCTAGTTCCATGAATTTATTTTATTAATGTTTTTGTATGTCCTTCATTGTTTCCCATTTTATGAACACTAGGACGAATGAAAACAGAAGCATTTCTTGTTCCACATGCCGGTGCCAAGGTGAGCAGTTTCCATGTCAAAGTCAGGGGCCCTGGGAAGACTTCAACAAGCAGCTCTGGAAAACGAGCAGGCTCCACCCTGGAGAAGCCGCACCTCGGCTGTCACCCAGTGTGGCGAGACCAGGAGGCATTTCCATTATTTGTGTAACACCTCCCTCCCAAAAGCATCCGAAGCATTTAACACACGTGCACGCATCGGGCAGAATAAAGAGTAAATAAAGGCTCCTGGACGCTGACGTTCCCATCAGGGAGGCCTTCGTTTCCAGGGGTCGACGCGTGGGCGCTTCCTCCGGCCAAGCGCAGCGGGTATTTGCAAAACAGCGGCAAGGAGCTCTCCCGAGAAGGGTCTAAAGAAGGCGCAGACCTCGCGCCGGAGGCGGTCCTGAGCGTCAAGGCTGGGCCGGCTCGAGGGCGGGTCCTCTCCACCCGGACCCCGCGGTCCCCCGTCTGCCCAGCGTCCCCGCTGCCCGCTCGGGGCTCTGTGCTCCCAGGGGACGTGTCTCCTCCGACGCCTGCGGACTTCCCCGCCCGGGGACCGCGGGGTTCTGCACTGGCGCGGCGGGAGAAAGGAGCGGGTTAGGGTTTGGGCTTTTTGTGGCTCGAGGGACACACGGAGGGAAGCGTCCGCGCGTGGGAACAGGGACTTCTCCCAACTCCTTCCAAGTGGGTCGTCCGCGGACGCACCGGCTTTCCGAATTCGCCCCGTGCTGTCCCTGCTGGCCGCCTGCACCCTTCGCGCACACCTGGGGGTGAGGAAACCACTGCTTGTCTGATCAGAGTCCTCCGGGGACGCCGTCCAGGTTTGAGCCTCCGCCCACCCCCAGAGGAAAACCGAGATTTGTGCCACGGTTCCGAAGACCTAAGTGAGAGGCCGACACCCGGCGACCCCGGCGAAGGCGCGTCCTAGGCTCCCCGGACGCTCCCCGAACCCGTCCCTCTGGCGGCCGAGCCCCCAGCGCCTTCCCGTCTCGGAAGGAGGCGCGCGCAGGTCCCTCGGGGCGTCCCGGCCCGGCGGCCGCGGGGGACGGCAGGTCCCGCTGGTCGCTCCAGGAAGAGGCGGGGCGCTGGGACCCGAGCTGGGGACCCCGGGCTGGGAGCCGCGCGCACCGGGACCCGCTGGCCGCCTTCCGCGTGAGGGTGGCCGCACCTTCCCGGACGCCCGGCGGCCGCTCCCCCGGCCCGAGCCGGCGGCCACCGCGTCCCCTTTGTGCGGCCGGGAGGGGAGCAGCCGCCTGCAGACACCATGCTGTGCGCCGGGGCCAAGTACGCCGTCAAGAGGAGGAGAAAGCCGGCGCGCAGGAGGTACGCGGGGCCGAGGGGGCGCGGGCGGCGCCTCTGGGGACTGAGCCTGGGACGGGGACCGCGTCGGGCATTGGGGGTGGCCGGGCCCGGGGTGCGGAGAGGACGGGGGGCAGCCCTGCGTCCTCCCGCGGTCCCCGAGCCGGGCGTGTCCCCCCGTCCGCGGCCCTGCCCTGCGGCTCTGGCGGCGGGTTCTGAGGCCCCCGCGGCGCTGGCGCGGAGCTCCTGGGCAGCCTCGGGAGAAAGGGTTTCGTTTCTAAGACACCCCCAGCCCCGAACCTGCCGCTGGGGATTTGGAACCTTGGCAGTAAGTTCAACACCTCGTTCGGGCACGAGTCGGCCGGGGCCGCTCGCTTTCTGGAAGGGGCGTGCGGGGGTCTCCCGCGTGCTGTGACCTGCGCCCTCCAAGACCCTGCGCCTCGAACCAGGGTGGGTTTACCGGGTGCGCAGCAGGGAGGGAGGTCTCCGAGTCACGGAGGTGGACACAGGGACGGGGGTGCGAGGCCCCGCGGGGTGGAGGACGCCGGCGGGTCAGGCCCGAGCGAGCTGCGGGGAGGCGGGGACGGCGGCCCCGCCGAGTTCGCTGCGGCCCCGGGGTTGGGCAGACGCTCTGAAAGGAGCAGTAAATCGGAAATGCGGTGTAGGACACGAATCCCCGAGTCTGCGTCCAGGGCCCAGAGGCTGGGTTGGGGCCTGGGAGAGGTTGTGCGAGACTTGGCCGCGATGGCTGCGGAGACCCCGCCGGCCTCAGAGCTCGGGTCCTGGAACCTTCCCGAGGGACGTGGCGACCCCGGGGGGAGCCCGGCTGCCCCGAGCGAGCTTCCAAATGCAGAAGGCTGGTCCGCGTCCGAAAAACTTCCGAAAGATCTCAAGATATCAATTCTCATTCCGTGTGATTTAAAAACACACAGAATGCCAGGAGAGGAGCCCGATAAAAAAGTGCAGATTTGACATGTCACACAAGTGTTAATATGAAATGTCCAGAAGAGCGAACATCCAGGGAGTATGAAAGCAGACGGGGGTGGGGGGTGGAGGATATCGGGGAGAGGGAAGTGGCTGCTAAGGGGAGACGGGTTTCCTAAGCGTGTTCTGGAACTCGCTATAGGTGATGGTTACACAGCATTGTGAGTGCATCTACTGCCTTTAAATGTGTAAAATGTGTCTGTGTGTTTTACCACAATAAACAAAAGCTCATGAAACTTTTCAGTAGGGGCACAGATATCTCAGAACCACACTCCTCAGGAGAAGTTTATTTTCCAGGGCAGTAGAACCAGTAATCATTGGATAACTGAAAAAGATGTTCAAAATGGGAAATTTTTAAGAGTGTTACAAATACCTTAAATATTTTATTTTAACTGAAAATATCAATGGCTATCAATTTGCTAATCCCCTGATGCTGGTTGGGGTCCTCTTCTTCTTCTTGTGTGTGTGTGTGTGTGTGTGTGCGTGTGTGTGTGTGTGCGTGTGTGTGTGCATAAATCGCACCCACAAGGTACTGTCTTCAGTTTAAAGACACTTGCATCTCAATAGGATCCTGACGTGTAGACTAATTCACCAGCAACTTTTTTTTTTCTGCAGCCATACTGTGAGTCTTTCCAAAGCATCCAGCATAGTTCACTAAGAAACAACACTTTCTCTTTGCTCTCATTTCATTAGCAATCACAACAGAAAGAGCTGAAATTAAAAGGCGTGGAGACATTTAGCAGTGATTTTGGGTTAGTACACAGCTTACCTGATGGGAACAGAGTTCCAGGTGTCTGGGGAGTCCAACCATGGTGAACTGTGGACGTCTTAGGTTTGCAACCAGTTGATGGGGGACTGAGCTAAGCGGTTGGTTAACAGTGATCTAGTGTAAAAACTGGCCTCATTTGCAAACACTGTGCTGTCTTGTTTCCTGAGTTGCTCCAAGTGCATTGCTTTAGGGATTTCTGTGACTCGCCGGGTGGTAGGGTGGCCACATGGCCTTCTGGCTTGGACGTGGGTCTTAGCTTCCCAGCTAGGCCTCTTCCCCACCACTCCCCATGGCCGTGTGGAAGAGACTCTGGTCCTGCTGGCAAGGATGGGCAGGCCACGTGGGACAGCGTCAGGGATGCTAAAGCCAGGGCTCCAGGGGCTCCTTGGGCTCAGGATGGGGTGGGGAAATGGGGACAGCAATTCAAAGCCCCTCCCAACTTAGCCGTGCATCCTCCTCTGAAGCTAGTGGCAGCTGATTGGGAGCCCACGTGGCACCTGCCAAGCTGCCCTTCCCTCCTGTATGGCTCTCCCCTGATCTGCTGTAAACACCACAGTGTAGAAGCTTGCACCAGCTTTGTGGTGGTTTGCCAACAATTTTCACCCTTGTGTTGGGCCACTGCATAACGTTGAAATGTGGATGCCATTGTGCATTTGAAAGGTTTAGGGCACTGGAAGATGTAACCCACTTTTAAGGACTTTGGGTAGAATCATTTGTAAAATCTGCATAAAATGCTTTGAAACAGAGCCTGGGGGAAGTTTGTAAGGCAGACATTGGGCTTCTAGCACCTGCACACATCACTGTCTTTTCAAAATGCTTTCTTGAAGACTTCTGTCGCTCATGTTATGAACCTGGAGATGTAGCTGAGGTGTGGCGACCTCCTCTGTCCACCGCTGAAATCAGGCTGTGCATGTGGTTGAAAATTAACCTAATTCTAAAGCCACAAATCTCTGCAAAGTAATACTTTATACTTAGAATTCAAGTCTTGCAAAGCTTTCTTAAAAGAATTCGCTGCTCTGCTCAGTTGAAGAGCCCAGGGCTAGGGGTAAGCTCCGTCCAGCCTCAAGCTCTGGTTCCTGCCTTGGCTTTGAGCTGCTGTGTCACATGGAAGGCCGCTGCCTTCTATCAAACTCTCTCTACATGAAGTGCCCTCATTATTTTTTTCCTTAAGGCAGAAAAAGTATTTCATGACCCTTTTCTTATTCGTTTTCTTGTTAAATATTATTTTTGTAATAGAAGCATCTCTGCAGCAGTTCCCCTTTGAGTGGGATTAAAACAACTTTTTTTTTTCATAGCAGGTGATTCATTCTTGGAAAATATTTTCCCATCAGACCCTCAGAATCTGTACATGTATTCATGGGAGTTGGACTTGGTCATCAGAACAACCATGACGTCTTCCTCCACAGAAGAAGTGTGAGGCTTGTGCTAGGGGAAGACTATCCTCCCCTGGGTGAGATTCTGAACCAGGAGAGATCAGGGGCTGGAGTGCAGACCTGCAGACTTGGCTGCCTATTCTCACAGGTTTAGTCTTCCTTGGCAAGGTAAAGTCAAGTCCAGAGCAGGTTTAGTGTGTGTGTTGGTTGGGGAGTCAGAGAGGCTGTGAGGTCTCTCAGCATCCACTAAGCCTTCCAGCTTGGCAGGTTTCTTTACTCATACCACATAGAGAACAAGTTGTAACTAGCGTGACCTTGGGGGATGTTTCTTTCTTAACATGGAAGCTGGCACTTAGCCCTGCAACCCTCTGGTGCAAAAGACACTCATATCTGTCTAGGAACAGAGGACCTCAGTGAAGGTGCAAGGATGTCATGCAAAACGTGTGCCTCTGCCATCAAAACACCTCCAACCCCATTCTCCCCAGGGTCAAATCTGCACAAGGTTTCGGCAGCAGAGCAACTGGCCCAGGCAATGGACCAGGATGGGCAGAACATGTCAAGGCCCATTTCCCAGGCTCCCTTGCAGCTGAGGGTAGATATGTGACCTCATTCTGGCCAATGGGACCCAAGTGGAAGTCTTCTGGGAGTTCTGGGAAGGCTTCTGCTCTCCTGATTCAAGGCAATGGGCATGGCCAACTTCTGCCTGGGATGCAGACGCAATACCATAGCTCCAGCCACATAGTGGCCGTAAGGCAGGAAGATAAGAGTCAACATGTTAAGAATATCAGAGCATAAGGAAAGGGGAGGAGTCAGAAACTTCACTTACTCACTCATTTGACAGATTCATTCTGAACATTGACTCTGCCAGACCCTGTCCTAGGCATGAGGAATCCAGCAAAGAACAAAACCTTCCCTTCTGTAGCCTACATCCTAAACATAATAAATACACATCAGGACGTGATACAAGCCATCTAGGGGAGAGTGTGAATGCGAATTCCCTGAGGTGGACTTCGCTTGGGGCAAAACTGGAGCTGAGTGGTAGAAACAGCAGAGAGGAAGGCTCAGGAAAAGTCACCGAAGGTTCTGGTAGGGGAATGGTGTGTTGGATGGTTCTGGTTGCTTTAGGGAGAGAGACAGGTGGAGGGTAGAAGTCAAGAGGACAGTGGGGGACTACCTGGGACTCCAGACAGAGGCCCTGGTGGCCTTTTTGACAGGGAATCATGGAGGGTGAGAAGTGGCTGGGATCTGCACATAGGTTGAAGAAAATGCAGATAGGATTTGGTGAGTAATTATATATGGGTATAAGACAGAGGGGAGTCTGAATGGTAGTCAGGGTTTGGCCTGGGCAAATTCACTGAGGTGACATCTACCCTCTTTCATCTCAACTCAAGCTTAGCCCATCTGAACTGGCCTGTCCTACCCGTCACCATCCTCCCGTGGAGAAACCTGGAGTTGTCCTTCCCCTCTCTGGAAAACCATTCCAAATGCTGCTAATTCCACCCCAGGATATCCAGTCTGCCCGTTTCTGTGCTCAGGGCTACTGTCATCCCCTGTGGCCCTTATAGCAGCTCCTGGGAAGTTCTGCATCTCCTGCTCTCACCTCTTCTGGTTTGATCATACTGTAGCAGATTGGGTCTTTTTTCTTTCATTGTGTTAAATCACGTGATATAAAGTTTACCTTTTTAACCATCTTACAATGTACAACTACATCAGTACATTCACAATGTGCAACCATCCCTACTATCTAGTTCCAGAATATTTTAACCACCCCCAAATTTTTGGAAATCCCATACCCATTAGCAGTCTCCTCCCATTCCCAAAGGATCTTGTAAAAGATGAAAGCAGTACCTCCCATCAGCAGTTCCTCATTCCACCTAGGAAAGAAATGGAAGCTTCTCTGGCTCCCTGGGCCCTCCCTTCATTTCTTTCCTTTCCTCAGCCCCCTCAGGAGGTTACTTGGAGCACTTTCTTGATGCAAGGCCTCTCTTTCCCTCTGGCCAGAACCCTTGAGGCCCCGCTCAGCTGCAGAGCTCTGCTCCAGAGGGCTTCAAGGTCCACACCTTCCTTCCTGCCGCCTGCCTCCTCCATGACTCTGTTGCTTTCCCACATCCACTCTGCCTGGCCTCTATCAGGCACTCAATAGGCAGTGACATATTTCTATGTTCACATGGGACGAGGTTGGGAGAGTGTGCACCAAAAGATCAACAGGCACCACTTCCAGTGATTGTGTTTGAATTTTAAATTTTTCTTACAATGATCAGGCGATAGATACTCTTTTTTGTTGTTGTTTTTGTTTTTTTTTTGAGATGGAGTCTCGCTCTGTCGCCCAGGCTAGAGTGCAGTGGCCACATCTCCGCTCACTGCAAGCTCCGCCTCCCGGGTTCACGCAATTCTCCTGCCTCAGCCTCCCGAGTAGCTGGGACTACAGGCGCCCGCCACCTCGCCCGGCTAGTTTTTTGTATTTTTAGTAGAGACGGGGTTTCACCGTGTTAGCCAGGATGGTCTCGATCTCCTGACCTCGTGATCCACCCGTCTCGGCCTCCCAAAGTGCTGGGATTACAGGCTTGAGCCACTGCGCCCGGCGATAGATACTCTTTAAAAAGAAAGATAAACAGAAAAATGGAGGTGATATTAAAATACATACACAAACACCATCAACAAAATCAAGATGCAAACAAAATTTGTAACATGTATAAGATTAATATGCTTAGTAGAAAATTAGCTCATACAAAATGATGAAAGAACTATGAAAAATAGGCAAAAGCATTAACAATTTACAAACCAATGGCCAATGAGCATATGAAAGGCATTATTAGTAATTAAATAAATAAAACAGGCAAATATGAGATACATTTTTTACATTAATAACAGAAGCCACCGTGCACAACCAGCAGGAAGGCACCTTGTACTGTGGAAAACTATTTAGCACTGCCTACTAAAGTTGACCCTGCAAATTCGCTTTCCATTTGGAGAGAACAGAAATGTGTACATATGTACGAAAATGGCACGATGGAGGCCACCAGACTTCTTTCAACAGTAGGATGGACACATCAAGCAACATCTGTTTCCACAGTAGAATACTACTCAGCAACAAACATGAACTAGGCTACACATAAAACGTGAGTGACTTTCTCGGACATAACGTTGGGTGACAGGAACCAGACACCAGCTGTGCAGCTTCCTTTCCACAGGGCTCACAAATGGCAAGATTAATCTACGGTATTAGAAACCAGGATGGCAGTGACCTTTGAGGAGGAGACTGTCTAGGATCCTGGTGTCATGAATGTGTTAATATGAACATTTATATTTTGTGCATTTTAAAATGACTTTTTATATTGATAGCACCTAATTTTCTAGATTAGGAAGAAGCTAGCATTTTCAAATTGCTAATGAGAGCATAACTTACTGCAGCCTTTATGGAAAAAATTAGTCAATAATTATCAAATGCCTTAAAAATGTCTTTTTGCTTTCACTCAGCATATCCACTTCTAAGAATGTATCCTCAGAGGATTACCTAAGGATGTGCAGTCATATTTACTTACGAGGACATTGTGGCAGCTTAGCTATAATTAAAAAACATGTGAACAGTGATCTAAATAGTAGCAAAGCATCTGGGATTCAGACTGAGAAGCCTGCAAGGGCTACTGGACACATGGATGGCTGAAGAAGTGAGAAGAGAGAAGAATGTAATATTTCTCTTTAAACATGTGTGGACCAAGTAAAGCAACCCTATGTGTTTAAAATACCTTCTCATGGTTGGTGGCTTGTCTTTTCACTCTCTTCATGGTATTTTTGATTAGCAGAAGTTCTTAATTTCAAATCATTTAAATGTATCAATCTGTTCCTTCATGGTTGGAACTTTCTTGTCTTGCTTACAAGTCCTTCCCTCCTATGATGTCATAAAAAGCCTCCTCTACTATCTTCCAAATGTTTCATAGTTTGGCTGTTTACATTTTAAGCCCATGGTCCACCTTAAGTAATTTTTTGATGTGGTGTGATGAGAATCCCATTTCAATTTTTTTTCCAATATGAAAAGCCAATTGTGCCAACACAGTCATCAGTAAGTCCAGCCTTTGACTGGGCTTGTCAGTTCCCACCCTGTCCTAAATCTGGTTCTCTGTGTGCATGGCTGTGTTCCTGGGTCCTGGATCCCAGTCCAGACCAAGTTCACCACTTTGCAATAAGTTTTAATGGCCCCAACACGTTTCTTCATCTTCAGGAAAGCCTGAGCCTGACTGACTTTTTTGTGATCTCTGCACATCCATATTAACTTTAGAACAATCATGAGATAGAATCAGCTTATTAAGTTCCCTCAGAAAAAAAGAAAAATAAACAAAAACAAAGCCTCTAGAGATGCTGAGTGAAACTGAATTAAATCTGCGAATGTCTTTGGGGAAAATCAACATCTTTGCCCTGTTGAAGCATCATCTGTCTCTACACATAGTCAGGTCTTTTAAAGTGGCTTCCTTTATATTGTATAAATGTCTTTCTCTAGGCCTTGCGTACCTTACAATAAGGTATATATTATATAAAATAACTTATATTTATTTCTAAACATTTTAAATTTTATGAAATTGTAAAGGATGTATTTTTAAAAATTCCTTTTCCAATTCATTGTTGCTGCTATATAAGAATGTAATGGTTTTCTGAATCTTGATTCTTATCTACCAACTTTATTAAACCCTATTATTAATTCTAACAATATATCTTTGCATAAATTTGCTAAGCCTGCAATAATAAAGCACCACAGACCAGGTGGCTTAAACAGCAGAAATTTGTTTCTCACAGTTGTGGATGCTGGAAGTCCAAGGTTAGGGTGTCAGCAGGGTTGGTTTCTTCCAGCGCCTCTCTCCTTGGCTTACAGATAGCTGTCTTCTTCCTGTGAGCTCCAGTGGTCTTCCCTCTGTGTGTGCATGTGTCTCGTGTCTGTCCCTGTGTATCCAAATCTTCTCTTCTTATAAAGACACCAGTTAGATTGGAGCAGGGCCCACTCCAAGGCCTCATTTTAAATTAACCACCTCTTTAATGCGTCTCCAAATATAGTCACATTATGAGGTACTTCAGGGTTTTAACATATGAATTTTGCAAAATGCAGCCCATAATAACCTACAAATCTTCTATTTAGAGCAGTGGTTCTTAAGGTGTGGATCCAGAACAGCAGAACTAGGTAACCTGGGAGCTCATTAGACGTGTAGACAGTCCTGCCTCACCCCAGACCTCCTGAACTCTGCGGGCGGGGCCCCAAGCCCTACAGGGGGTGACTGACAGGCTGAAAGTTTGTGAGCCTCCCAGGTACACTCTTACAATCTTCTATTAATGGCTTCTTTTCCTTTTCCATTTCAGCCTTTATGTCCTAATTTGTTTGTGCTGCTTTAACAAAATATCACAGACTGGGTAATTTATAAGGAACAGAAAGTCCAAGATCAAGGCGCGGCCACTTGGTGTCTGGCAAGGGCCTTCTTCCTGCATCTTCACGCTCAGGAAGAGCAGAAGAAGGCAAACCCATTCCCTCAAGACCTTTCACAAGGGCTCTCATCCCATCTATAACTTCACTGCCTTCTAAAGGCCCCACCTCTTAATACTATCACAGACTCATGCTCAGTTTCAACACATGAATTCTGGGTGACATTCAGACCGTAGCACTTATTTTTCTTCCCTTAACGGACTGGCTAGGTCCTTCAGTCTAATGTTGAAACAAGTGGTAATGGTGGGCATTCTTGTGCTCTTGGTTTCGAAGAGTACGTTTCCAATGGTTTACTATCAACTGTGTTTTTTGCGGTGAGTTTCTGTTTTTTGTTTTTTTGGTTTTTGCAAGTGACCTTTGCAGGTTAGGGGATTTCCTTCTATTCCAAGTTGCTAAGACTTTTGAAAAAACAATCATTAAAGAACGCCAAATTTTATCAAATGCTTTTCTTCATCTACTGAGATTATCACATTTTTTCCTTTAGTCTTTTAATATAGTGAGTTACATTAGTGATTTTCTAATGTTAAACTAAAATTGAATCTTGAGATAAGCTCTACCTGATCACAATGTACTATGCAGTCCCTTTATCGGTGCGTTTGGTTTATTTTTAAATTTATGATTCAGCATCTTTGTTAGTGAGTGAGACTGGCCTGTACTTTTTATTTACGGAACTATCCTTACTAGATTGGAGTTTGAGGTTATGCTGGTCCCATAAAAATGATTTGGAGCTGGGTGTGGTGGCTGTCACATGTAATCCTAGCACTTTGGGAGGCTGAGGTGAGAGGATGGCTTGAGCCAAGGAGTTTAAGACAAGCCTGGGCAACATAGCAAGACCTACAGAAAACATAGCAAGTCTCTACAAAACAATTGTAAAAATTATCCAGGGGTGGTGATGCACACCTGTAGTCCCAGCTACTCAGAGGCTGAGACAAGAACTTGCTTGAGACCAAGAGTTTGAGGCTGCAGTGAGCTGTGATCACACCACTGCACTCCAGCCTGGGTGACAGAGCAAGACCTTTTCTCAAGAAAAAAATTTAAAAAAAAAAAAAAAAAACAGAAAAAAATGATTTGGAGATATTTTGCTTTTTCTCTTCGTCTTCATGTAAAGCTTGGAAATCTGTATTCCTTGCATAGTCAACAGAAGTCATCTTTAAAACCTCTGAGCTGCTGGTCCCAGCACTTTGGGAGGCTGAGACTGGTGGATCATTTGAGGCGAGGAGTTTGAGACCAGCCTGGCCAGCATAGCGAAACCCCGTCTCTATCAAAAATACAAAAATTAGCTGGGCGTGGTGATTGGTGCCTGTAATTCCAGCTACTCAGGAAGCTGAGACAGGAGAATTGCTTGAGATCCCATCACTGCACTCCAGCCTGGGCAACAGACCAGACCGAGACTCCATCTCAAAAAAAAAAAAAAAAAAAAAAAATCTGAGCCTAGGGTATTCTTTGTGGGAAGAATTTTTTAATTTTTTTCTTGTTTATCATTTTTCAGATATAATTTACATAGAGAGAAATGGTCAGATCTTAAGTAAACCATTCGGTCAATTTAATGAAAAGATACAAAGACGTAGAACATTTGTTGTTTCCTGCCCTGCCGCCATTGCCTGTGGTCTGATTTCTAGCACCATAGGTTAGTTTTGCCTAATCTAGAATTTACCTTAAGTGGAATCGTACAGTGTGTACTTTTTGTGTCTGGCTTCTTTCACGATTAAGAGACATCCATGTTGTTGCATGTTTCAGTAGTTTGGTTCTTTTCATGGCCAAATAGTAGTATGTTTTATGAATATACAGGGTTTTTTTCCTTTAGCTGTTCTTCTGTAGGCAGATATTGGGGTGGATTCCAGGTTTTGGTTATTGTGAATAAAAGACTATACTTCTGTATAAGGCTTTTTGTACACATATGTTTTCATTTCATTCCAATAAGTACACTAGTCTCTCCTTATTTAAGATTTCACTTTCCACAGTTTCAGTTACCCTCCATCAACCACAGTCCAAAAATATGAAATGAAAAATCAATTCATAAGTTTTACATTGTGCACCGTTCTGAGTAGCATGATGAAATTTCGTGCTGTCCTGCTGTGTCCTACCCAGGATGTGACTCGTCTCTTTATCCGGCGTCTCCACGCTGTATACACTATTGTACTATGTATATTGTACTATGTATACTATGTATACACTAATATACTATGTATATTGCCCTATACAATGCAACTATGTAGGAAAAAACATAGTGCATATAGAGTTTGTTACTATCCAAAGTTCAGACATCTACTGAGGGTCTTGGGACATATGAGGAGGGACTACTGTACCTAGGAGTGGAAGAGCTGATCAAGGTTAACATTTTTAAAACCTGTGAAATAGTTTTCCAGTGGATGAGAGTTCCAGTCACTCCAGATCCCCTCCAACATTTGTGGTGTCCATCTTTTTCACTTTAGCCATTCTAATATGTGTGTACAGGTATCTTATTTTAATTCACATTTCTCTAATGAATTATGATGTTGACTATGATATCATGTGCTTTTTGGCCATTAGTATATCTTCTTTAGCAAAGTGTCTGTTCAAATTATTTGCTCATTTGTAATTGGTTTGTAAAAGTATTTTATATAGTCTGGATACAATTCCTTTGTCAAATATAGATAGGTAGTTAGGTAGATAGAGAGAGAGAGAGAGCGAGAGAGAGAGAGAGAAACAGCAGATATTTTCTCCCAGACCATGGCTTGTGTTTTCAGTCTCTTAATTTGTTTGAAGTCCAGCTTACCAATTTTTTTTCTGTTATACTTGGTGCTTTTGTGACATAAGAAATCTTGCCATGTTCCAAGTATGTGAAATTTTCTCTGTTAATACCTATAGGATTTAGTTATTTCTCTTCTTTAATTTCTATTGGTAATTTGCACTTTCTCTTTTGGCGGGACAGGACTGATTATTCCAGCTAAATGATTATTGATTTTATTGATATTTTCAAACCTTAGTTTGGCTGATTTCTTTTATGTTTGCCCATTATATTTTATTGCTCTGCTTTTGTTTTTATTATTTACTTCCTTCCTCGTAATTTGGGCTTAGTCAAATTTGGAAATTTTTCAGCCATTACTTTGTGGAAAATTTTTTGCCCCTTCGCCTTTCTGCAACTTAAATTACATGTATATTAGACAGCTTAATATAGTTCAAAGGTCGTTGAGGCTCTATTTACCTTTTATAAGCCTTTTCTGTTCCTGTGCTTCAGTTTGGATAATTTCCATGCTAGTCTTCAAGTTGACTAATCTTTCCTTCTGTAGAGTCTAGTCTGTTATTAAGCTCATTTCACAAACTTTTATTTTCAGATATTGTGTTTTTTATCTCCATAAGTTCAATTTGATTAATAACTTTCTTTTCTCTCCTCACTATGTTCATGTGTTGCTTTAAATTCTTCAGCATAGTTGTAAAAAGTGCTTTGAAGTGTTTGTCTATTGCATCACCTCTGTCATTTCTGAGTTTGATTTGATTGATTTTTTTTTTCATTACAAGTCACATTTTCTGGCTTCTTGTCATGTCTAGTGCTTTTGGGTTGGATGATGAACACTGCCAATGTTACACTGTCTGGATTTTGTTACCTTCTTTGAAAGAGCATTGGACATTTTCTCTCTCTCACACACACACACACACACACACACACACACACAGACACACACAGGTCTCCAGGAAAGTACGAGGATGCCTCTTTCTTGTCACAGGAATGTTGGATGTCTCCTCACACCCTTCTGGGTAGGACCTAAGATAGCTCTGCAGGGCTCTCTCACCAACAAGGTCTGTCCCTGTGATCTACTGTCAGAAGAGCCTATCCCTCTGCTAGGACGAAGTCAGATCCCAGGGCTCTGTGACTCTCCAGCTCCTTTTGCGGGGAGCAGTAGTAGAGATGGAATAAAAGTACAGCTCTTTTCCAAGGAAATTTCTTCACAAAATCCTTTCCCACGCCTTTTTGTATCCTCCTGAGTATGGGGTCTAGAGTTGGCAAATTGGTTCTTGAAATTCCTTTTGTTACACTCATACCCAGGAGTTTTGTCAGCTCAGTTGGAGACCCCATTTTAACATCCTGTTACCAAAGGTGTACAGGCATTGAGGTACTGTGTCCTGAGCCAGGCTGGATGTTTCTTGCGTAGCAGCCCTGAGAGACAGAGGCTGTCAGTGTGTTTTATAAATGAGGCAGAAACAACTTCATTCATTATTTTTGCTTACTATCTATTTTTGCTTACTATCTATCTATCTAGATAAAGTTGAGTACAGCATCTGTATTCTTTTTTTTTTTTTTTTTTTTTTTTGAGACGGAGTCTTGCTCTGTCGCCCAGGCTGGAGTGCAGTGGCCGGATCTCAGCTCACTACAAGCTCCGCC
This sequence comes from Theropithecus gelada, assembly GCF_003255815.1. Taxonomy (NCBI): domain Eukaryota; kingdom Metazoa; phylum Chordata; class Mammalia; order Primates; family Cercopithecidae; genus Theropithecus; species Theropithecus gelada. Next base: position 16,409,070 of record NC_037670.1, read on the forward strand.
TCCCAGGTTCACGCCATTCTCCTGCCTCAGCCTCCCGAGTAGCTGGGACTACAGGCGCCTGCCACCAAGCTCAGCTAATTTTTTATATTTTTGGTAGAGATGAGGTTTCACCATGTTAGCCAGGATGGTCTCGATCTCCTGACCTCGTGATCTGCCCGTCTCGGCCTCCCAAAGTGCTGGGATTACAGGCTTGAGCCACCGCGCCCGGCCAGCATCTGTATTCTTTATGTTTGGCTTCTTTTTTCTTTTCTTTTCTTTTCTTTTCTTTTCTTTTCTTTTCTTTTCTTTTTTTTTTTTTTTTTTTTTTTTTTTTTGTGGTAGAGTCTTGCTCTGTCAACCAGGCTTAAGTGCAGTGGCAAGATCTCAGCTCCCTGCAACCTCCGCTTCCCAGGCTCAGACGATTCTCCTCCCTCAGCCTCCAGAGTAGCTGGGGTTACAGGCATGTGCCACCACACCCAGCTAATTTTTGTATTTTTAGTAGAGACAGGATTTCAGCATGTTGGTCAGGCTGGTCTTGAATTCCTGATCTCAGGTGAACTCCTGCCTCCCAAAGTGCTGGGATTACAGGCGTGAACCACCACATCCGACCTGGCCTTCTAAAAAATTATATTTTGCTGCTTATCATGTTTTAAACTTCCTTCTGTCCTCTAGGGAGTGCTACTGTGTTTTGCTTTGGAGGTGATGTAGTAGAAATAGCTTCAGTCGTGCTACTTGGGTGAACTAACTGCTCATGAATGTCTCTGAAATCATGGCTGGTGGACCCGGTCCTGTGGGCCAGTGCTGGGCTTTGACGGATGAGGGTCGGGGCACTGAGAACACAGAGCCTCCAGATATTCTTCCAAAGCTACACATGAAAACTTTGGTTTCATCCGTGGGAAATGTGGAAACTTTTGAATGTGAAACCCAGAGGAGAAGCCTGTAAGAATAAAGATAGATGAGTGGTGACTACAGCCTCCCAGGAATCATTCTTCCCTGCATGTTGATGATGGAAGATTGTAGAGATGGATGGACACACACACAGAGAATTTATATGTGCATACGTATGTATATATGGAAAGAGATTATGTCTCTGTGTCCATAAGCATGTGTATGTGTGTGTATTTTATACACAGAGAAGAAAAGAGAAAGCACACACATAGGTACATGTTAAGTATCTCTCTCTCTCTGTGTGCATGTGCATATGCTCAATTCCCAATAAATTATACTTTCCTAAATGGAGTTTCAGTTTGGTCAGTGTTAATTGTGATACAGAGATTTTCTCATTTAAAAACTACATGTGGATGCAAATGCACTGGGCCAGGGGCAAATGGGAGGGAAAGTGGGCCGGCCCTGATACTTTGAGGGCTGCCAGGTCTAACCCTCATGCTTGGGTGTGAAGGAGCCTTCTAGGTGCCCAGGGCCCAGTGGGGCCCCAGCCAACAGATGAGGAAAGGGGTGAGGGCAGAGGAGTGGTGGGGCATCGTGGATGAGCAGAACCTGAGACTACAGGATGAGGGATTCTGCCTCTGAACACCAGGGATTTGGGCTGCACAGTGCAGGGCATGGTGTTGGAACCCCTGGGGTGATGCAGGAGTGAAATGGCAGTGGAAAGTGGGGCCATGATCATTCTTCTCTCTCCCCCAAGTCCTAAGCCACTGCCTCCAGAGGGAGCCAAGACCAACCCTTCCAAAAGGCACCGGGACCGACTGAATCAAGAGCTGAGCCGACTCACCAACCTGTTACCCTTCCCTGAGGACGTGCGTGCACGGCTGGACAAGCTGTCCGTCCTCAGGCTGATCGTGGGCTACCTGAAGGTGAAGGACTACTTTGCAGGCAAGTGGTGGCTGCTGTTACAAAGCGAGGGTGAGAGGCCCCCTGGCACCTGCTGGGACCCTGGTCGAGGCTGTGGCCACAAGAGGAAAAGGGGTAACTTGGGTTAACCCTTTGTCCTGGTGAAAGCTGCACCATTGCCTTCAGACCTCAGGCAGAGGCGAGAGGCACCTGCTCGACACAGTGCATTAGGTGAGCCAGGTGCTCACCTGGGAGTGTGCCTGTCTGAGGTGCAAACCCTGGCTCCTTGTTGTCCCAGGCTGCTCGTGGAAAGAGATGGCACCAGTCCCCTTGCCTGGCTCTGTTATTCTCCAGGGAGAGTCCTTAACGCGACCACCATGCTCCTGCCTCCCTTTGCTTTGTCATTTCTTGTGAGGATCCAAGTGTTCCTCTACCTGATAGAACTTTGGTTCAGAACAAAGGTCCTCTTTCTCTGAATATAACATAGGATCTAGGAGATTATTTCTTCTTGTTTTCTTGAAAACTTTTCCTCCTAAAATTCTCTATTACACAGAGGGCACAATCTATTCTTCCTTGTCCTGCTTGCTCATTAACTGTGTTGCTACTTAAAGACAGATGTTCTAACCCATTCCCGCAAGTGGAACTTGTATTCAGTGACGCTGAACGAACACGGGTGAGTCTGTGGCCTCCAGTCTTCCCTGCAGCGTCACCTCTCATGAGGGAGAATGTGTCCCCTTTGTAGCTCAGAGACGTGTCCTGGGAGGATGGACAAGGGAGGCAGACTCTGGGCCTGAACAAAAGGTTAAAAAATGGTCACAATCCTCTCATGAAATTTATTTTGTTTTTAAAAAGCTTTTTTAGAATTGCTGGAAATTTGGGAGAAGATCTGGGGGAAATTTAAATTTATATCTAAGTTGATTTATGATGAGACCAACAACTTAGAAAAGTCATCTCCCAAGTAAGCATCATCTCTGAAGTTTTTTATAAACTCCCCCCAGCTCTACTCCAACAAGAACAAATGTGGATTCATCGTTTTCATCAAATTTGATAAAGTTTTGGCCATTATTTCTTCAAATACTTTCTCTGAGTCTTCTCTCTCTCCTCTCTGGGTGGAACTCAAACTGCATGTATTTTAGACTGCTTGATGCTGTACCACAGGCCGTTGGTCCTTTGTTCAGTTTTCTCATTGCTGCTTCATTGTGGATAATTTCCGCTGCCCAGTCTCTAAGCTTATCCGTCCTTTTCTCTGCGAGCGTTCATTTTGCTATTAAGCCTATTAAATGTATTTTTTATTTCCGGTATTATATTTTGCAGATCAAACATTTCTCTTTGGTTCTTTTTATAGTTCCATTTCTCTGCTGAGCTTTCATTTATATGATCATTTTCACTTTAAGTATTAGAGTCAAGAATTTTGCTATTCAGTATGGTAGCTATTAGCCATATATAGTTATTTAAATTTAAACTTATATCAATTAAAATTAAGTAAAATTAAAATCTTAGCTTCTTGGTCACACCAACCACATTTTCAGAGCTCAGTAGCCACATGTGGCTGGGACAGCAGATATGAAGCCATTTCCATTATCACAGGGGAAGGCACTGATCTCCCCTGGAAATTATCTTCCAACTCATCTAAAATTGTGAAACCTCTTTCTCTGTCAGTTGTCTTCTCTTTGCCACTATGGAAAGAAGATGGAAACTTCTGAACCCCCCACTGTATTTAATTAAAGACAAAACAGCCCTCACTATCTCCATTTCTTCAGATGCATCTTCTTGAATAGAACTTTGGCAACAAGAAAACTGGAGGGTAATACCAAAGAAGGCTGATTTCTGCATCACGTTATCTTTCTCTGTGTTCCATCATCCTTCTGTTTTCATATTATTTTAGTCTTCGTGGCAAAGCTGAGAATCCTTAATGATGAACTTTGAAATCATTTTTAGGATAATAAAATAGCAAAATGTTCCAAGATTTAAAAAACTAAATAAAATAACTAAGATGAATGTATCTTAGATTTATATATGGGTTAAATGGACTCATATGATCACTGTAAGACAGGATAAATTTTATTCTATTTTTAAAATACATGTATCTTTGTTCTTTGGAAGACCTCTAATAAAGAACAAAAGTCAGGACATATTAATCTTTAAAATTGTTACAGTTGTTCAAAAAAGAAACTCAAAAACTAAAATTGGATCCAGTCAACCCAGATAATATACTCTGAAAACTTACGAAACTTTTGCTCAAAGTACAATGGTAACTGCAGAAAAGCAGCAATTATTTAATCATTCCCAACAACAATATGGAATGTCCTCCAAGGACCAAACACACTCCAGGTGGTGGCCCAGGCTGTAGGGAAGAGGACTAGGGTTTTATTTGGGGTGATGACAGCGTTTGGGAACTAGAACGAGGTGGTGGTTGCACAACATTGTGACTGTACTAAATGCCACTGAATTGCTTATTTTTAAATGGTTACTCTTATGTGAAGTTCACCTCAATTTTTAAAAATGCACATTCAAAGTCTTTTCCCTTCTAACACCCTTGGAGGGGACCTTAGAAGCTTATTAGAGTCCAGACGAGCCCAGGGTGTTGCCAGGGGGCCCGCCCTGGTCAGCTCTGCTGGCCGTGTGGATGTCCTGCGCCTTCAGGGATGAGGCGACAGGTGTCTGCCCATCTGTTAATGACCTGGGCAGTGATGTCAGCACCCTGGAGAGAAGTTGAAGACATTTAGATGTGGGTCCAGCCGATTCTCCTGGAGTAAGACTGGACATTCTCCAGCCTCCAGCTGTGAGCAGGGAAGTCACAGGCTGGCCTCCTCCCCTTCCACTCCCCGGGAGGTTACTGTCACAGCCCATCCTTCTTTTTCTTTTTTTTTTTTCCTTTTCTTTTCTTTTTTTTTTTTTTTTTTTTTTTTGGAGACTGAGACTCGCTCTGTCGCCCAGGCTGGAGTGCAGTGGCCGGATCTCAGCTCACTGCAAGCTCCGCTTCCCGGGTTCACGCCATTCTCCTGCCTCAGCCTCCTGAGTAGCTGGGACTACAGGCGCCCGCCACCTCACCTGGCTAATTTTTTGTATTTTTAGTAGAGACGGCGTTTCACCGTGTGAGCCAGGATGGTCTCGATCTCTTGACCTTGTGATCCCGAGGCCCGCCTCGGCCTCCCAAAGTGCTGGGATTACAGGCGTGAGCCACCGCGCCCGGCCCAGCCCATCCTTCTTAGTGATCTGGTTCTCTCATTCCACCGCTGAGCACCAGGCTTGGTGTTCCTGATGAGGCCTCATCCCTCCTCAGTGAGCCGCTGACTCAAGGGAGACATGCAGCATCGAGCTGCTCTCACGGGGCTGGGTGCAGGTGGTCTCTGAGCCCAACTTATGGGGGCAGAGGGGGACTCATCCCCTTCAGGCTCCCCACGTGTCCTTGTCCACGCACCTCCCGCTGGGTACCCTACCACCCTCCCTGCCTTCCTCTCCACCTCCAGGACACCCCTTGGGGCTCTGGCCATTCAGCTCCTGCTAGGCTCTGGAGGTGGCCTGGCTTTCCTTGGCCCAAAGTGTCTGTGTGTGACGCTGCTTTTCCTTCTAGGCAGCTGTAAAGGCAGGGGCTTGTCTGTCTTGACCATTCAGTGCCCGTGAACAGTGGAAAAAGGCTGGAAGTAGGGGCTGGCACCTGCCTTAGCCGTCCTCTGTCCATCAGAGGTGGTGCTAGGTGAGGCAGGAAGCCCACCAGGCAGACCAAGCACTGAGGTGGATGAGAGGGCATTTGCTGCTGGGGGTTACCTCCAGGTGGTAGCCCCTCACCCTAGGCTGGCTCAGCACCCGTGCCTGGCGCTACAGCTGACACTGCCCCCAAGCCCTGAGTGCAGCCCCACACTGGGACCAGGTTGGTCTGGGGGATGGGCAGGCCTGACAAGTGACCGATTGCCTGTGTGCTGAGAAGAGAGGTCAGGGCAGCTGAGTCCACTCCTGGGAGCTGACCGTGCCTGCGCCCTACCCGAGGGGAGAAACACTTGTCTCTTACAGCCAGGCAGAACCTGCTCTGATTCACTGCTGAGCCCGAAGGACGAGGGTGCCAGACCCACAGACTTGCTCTGTTGGGGCAACTCCCTTGGGTTAGACCGCAGGCTCCAGTCATGCTGTGCATCTCCATCTGGCACAGAAAGCTGTGCGGTCAAATTTAGCATCCAAAATCACAACACAACTTAGCAAAGGAAAAGCCAGGACCAGCAGGTGATCTGGGCTCTGCCAGGAAAGGGCAAGCAGGTCGCGTCCAGAGGCCCAGAGTGAACATGAAGACGGTGTTGTCAGGGCAGGGTAACCTGTGGCCATCTCAGAAGGTTGCCTGCCTGCCCAGCATTCAGAGGACAGGTTTCTATTCTTTCTCTAGAATTTTTGATGTTCTAAACAGGAACATACTTAAAAAAAAAAACTGACTAAAAGTTACAATGGAAGATTCAAATATAAATCCATATTTTCTTCAGGAGGTACTTCTTGACCGGTTTGTCTCTCTAGACTTGACTGGCTGTCTCTGTCAGGGGGCAGCCCTGCTGTGTAACCACATTGCCGCACACTGATGCAAGGTCTTTCTAGGCAGGTGCAGCCTGGCATCAACTCTGAGCTCAAGGGTGCCAGGGCCAGGCCTGCAGGTCCCTGGCCTTTCCCTCTTGGTTGCCAGGTGGCTTCGCGGCCCCTGCCATTAGGTTGGTGTTCCAGGCAGGAGGAAAGAAACAAGAAATAAGTGGTGATGCCAATCTCTGGCACCCCCTGGTTGGCATCTGCTTACCTCTCATTGGTCAGTTGGCATCACACAGCCATCTAGTTTCAAGAGAGTCTTAGAAATGTAGTTTTTCCGATTTGGGTATAAAAATAACTTTTTAGATAGTATTTTTCTCTTCATAGATTTGAAATTTTGTTGCTGAGAATCTTCCAATGCAACGCTGCAACAATGGAAGCGTTGTCCAGGCTGGGGAGCAGGAGGGTGGGGATGGCGCCACGGAGAGGAAGGTGTCTCTGGTCTCTCCTCTGGGCTGACCCAGACCTGCCGAGGTGGCTTCTCACTGAAGAAATGAGCCCAGGGGGTTCAGTCTATTTCTCCTTGGTATAGCTCAGTTGGGAAGCTCTCAGCTACCAGGTACTGGAAAGAAGCCTGTCTTGTTTTAGGAAACAACTTTAACCATAATAAAAGTGCATTATCTCCCAAGATGAGGCAGAAGTCGGCCTACGGTGACACAGAGGTCCGAGTCCTTTCCCACCATCTGCGCTGCCAGCTTTGGCTCCTCCCCTTGTGTGTCCCCAAGGAGGCTGCTTCTACTCCAGGTATCGCGTGCAGGCACCAGGGAACTGGAGGCAGTGAGGGCCCCTTTGCTCTTTGCCCATGTCCTCCTGGACGCTCCCAGCAGCTCCCTTCCACGTGTCCATTTGCAGGCAGGCATTGGCAAGGGGCCTGGTCGTGCGCATCCAGCACAGCCACTGCATGGCAGAGGAGGGGAGGGCTGCTGGAGAGGATGGGAAGGAAGTCCAGCAACGTCTGCCTGTGGGCCACGCTCTCTTTTCCTTAGTGTGGGGTTCCTGCATTTACAGAGCCATGCAGGTTTAATGCTGAAATCTCAGAATGTATAAAAAGACAAAAGAAAAAACAAACATTAAGAACTCACCTATAACCCAGTCACTCAGGGATAATCATGATAATATGATGTATCCAGCTCCAACTGGACACGTACATCCGGGGAGTAAACCTCACAGGCTGGAAGCTGGAGGTCACTGCAGTGCTGCCGACTCACAGGGGCTTCTAAAATGAGAAAGATTTTAAAACATTGCCTCTGACACTGGCATCATTCGTACAGACTGTTCCGTGATGCCAGGCGGCTTCCTCATTGCATCTCAGTGAGTCCGTAGGTAACTTTGAAGACTCACAAGGTGGAGGCTACAGTTCCAAGATTCCTTAAATCCACGTTGTGACACAACCGGTATGGTCACTGGACGTTCGTGTTTTTCCTGACTCTTGATAATTTATTGATTTTCTTCAGTGATCAAGACGGAACTGAAAATTATTATTAGGCCTGTTTTGCAGACCACACCGAAATTCTTTAAGAGGACAAGAAGAAATCCTTTGCTGAATCAAGCAGAACTGAGTGTTGTAGGAACCCCTGCATCCCTGCCTCGTGGGCTGGAAGGTCCAGCGTCCCAGCTCTCAGGCCAGTTGTAGCCGCTGGTGGGGTGCTGAAAACAGTCCGCACAAAGAAAGCTCTCTGTCCTTTCTGAGCACATATTTAAGCTGAATATCTAAAGTGTCTGGTAGTACCACCGAAAACTTGCTGCCATTTCTAATGTACTGAATATTCTAAAGTAATAAAAATAAAGAGTAAGAAAAAATGCCTCATCGGATCTTTGTCATAGTGGTGAAAGTTTGTAAACAGTATCACCCCTTCATTTGTATAAAGCTATTATTTTAAATCACATTTAATTTGCATTGTTTTAAATTGTGATGAGTCTTTGATTTGTTTTTAATTCACCTTGAGCTGGAGTCCACATGTGGCCCACAGATGCTGCGAGTGTGGATGCTGGTCCAGGCAGCACGTTCCTCAAGGGAAGGGGTGTGGCTTGTTCATCTTGGAAACCCCAGTTCAGTGACGGGAACTTGAGAAGCACAGAATAACCACTGGAAGAACTGAGGTGTGTTTTAGTCAGCTCTGGCTGCTATAACAGAAATCCCACAGACCTGGGGGGAGTGGACAAAAGAAATTTATTTCTCATAGTTCTGGAGGCCAGAAGTCTCCGATAAAGGTGCCAACGGGTTCAGCTCCTGGTGAGGGCTGTCTTCATGGACTGGCCACCTTCTTGTTCTGTCCTCACACAGCAGAGAGAGTTCATTTCTCTCATGTCTCTTCTTCCAAGGGCCCTAATCCCGTTCATGAAGCTCCACCCTCACGATCTGATTACCTCCCCAAGGCCCCACCTCCTGACACCATTACCTTGAGCATTAGGGCATCAGCGTGTGATCACGAGGTGGGTACAGACATTCAGTCCACAGCACTGTGCGTTCATTTTTAAAGTCCTGAACTTCTCGAAGGTTCAAGGGAGGGAGGACGTGAAATTTCACCCACGGATCTGCAGTTAGAGCTTCCATACCTCCTTCCTCTCTTGGTGAGGTTCTCACCTGACCTGTGGGAAGCTTATAATCAAAGACCTGGCCACCTGAGGTGGTTAATATCTGCAAGAATGACGTGTGGGGTGTGGTGAGAAGCAGTATCTCTATAATAGGAGCAAAAGAGGGTGACTGGGAGCCATCCAGCCACCACGGCCAAGCTTCCATCACAGAGTCCATCTTAGGCAGGTAGGAGATAGAGAACCTGTGTGCAAAATTCAGTGTGTCTGGAGGGCACAGCCACCACTGGCTGAGGCTTTTTCCCATTTACACCCAGGGCTGCAGTCTTTGTTTATTCAGCTCAGACGTGGGGGCTGGAGCAGGGATTGGCTGTGGCCGCGGGGCGGTGATGTGCTGCAACTGGCTTGAACCAGCTCTCTAGAATCAACTGTTACATTTTCAGGAATTTTGCAAGTCAGTGGTTAAATCACATAAACATACAGTTAAATATATATTTGGGCATTTCTGGAGAATCTCGCTGTGTCAGGAGAGTGGCTGCAGAGAAGGCACCTCATTTGGGTCTCTCCAGGCAAAAAGCTGTCTGGGCTCCTGCTTCTGTCTCCCTGCATCAACGTTAAAGAGCCCAGAGAACACCGAGGTCCTGCCAGCCTGGACCCCTCAGTCAGGGCAAAGTCAGGAGGGACCCACCTCACATCCCCAACCCCATCCTAGCCCTTGGCAGGACCCCAGGCCTCTGTCCACAGGTGTGTGTCGGACTCAGTATGTTGCTTGCCTGAGACCCCATCCCTCCTTCCCTCCCACACTCACGGCTTCTTCTCTGCTGACAGCCAGACCCAGGACCCCTGCCACCCCTCACCACAGGGCTCTTAGCATCCCCATCCCAGATCCCACTCCCAGTTTCCCCAGCCCCTGAACCTAGGACCCTCATCAGCAAATCCCCCACCGCCTTCACCTTTTCTGAGCTTCGCCTGCGCCTTCTAGCTCGAGGGGGCCGGGCTCTGCCCTGAGCACAGAGCACAGCTGCTGAGGGGCGGCAAGGGAGGCGAGCTTTCCCTGAGAGGAAGTAGATCCACAGCAGGGCAGTTAGTATTATTGTCAGCAAAAGGAACAGTGATATCCTTCTAAGAAGTTGAGAGCATCTGCACACTGACACTGAGACACAGGGCAAATGGCTTTCCTACAGAGCAGAGCCAGCGGGTGCCAGGAGATGCACTGTGTCCTGAAATGCCATTTGCTAACTGCCAGTCTCAGCCTCCCCACCAGCCAGGTCGCTGCTCCTGGCCACCTCCCTCGAGTGCTGGCATTCTCTGGGCTGCTGGGTTATTTCTTCCTGTGAGGAGCAAAGCTAACAAGTTGGAGGTGGGTGGAGATGAGGGTCTCTTCAGGTGGCCTCACTCAGAGTAGAAACATGAGAGCAGAAACATGCAGACCTGTGGACTGAGCGACAAAGGCATCAGAGGACAGACATGGTTTGTTCACTCTGAAGAACTCGCCTTTTTGGAGTCAAACATGTCAGGCTCAGTTCCTCTTGCTCAGCCAGTGGTCACACAGTCCAAGGTTGCTGTGGCCTCCTGCCCCCACTGGGACACGCACACTGGTGCCTGCTTTTCTGTATCCCTCAGGTGGTGCCTGATTTGTTCCCGGAGATGTGCATGTAGTAGACATTTAGGGTCTGGAGTGGGAGAAACTATATTTAGGAAAACCTAAATCTATGGCTTATCACTCTCTACATGTGAACTTAAGTGTTTGATCATTTCTAAGGGGACTTTCTTCTAATATGTCGTGTAAAGGCTTTGCATCCTTAAACAGAACATGCTGGAATAATCTGTCTTAGTGAGTCAGGCCCAAACAGTGAACAGACCAGGTGGCCACCCTCATCCCTGCCCCTGCTGCTCCCCGTTACCTGTGCATTGCTGCTTCTGACCCACTGTAACTGGAAATCACTGAAACAAACGGGGTCTTTCTGTGTGTAAAGTTGACCTAAATGGGCCTTGAACCAAGATCTGTGTATGCCGTGGGAATATTCTCCAGCATCTTCTGATTTTGTATGTTCCAGCCATGTGCGTGTCAACAGGATCCTTCTCCCCAACCCTCGAAGTCACCTCTCCTAGTGCCATTTTCCTATCTAGGCCCCAGAGGGTCAGTAAATGGGACAGATATGTGCAGCTGCTTCTGGGGAGCATCTCCCTGCCCCCACCCACTTATAGCAAGCAAGACAGGTGCCATGTGTCAACAGCTTCATAACTAAATTGCTGGCTAGGCGCAGTGGCTCACACCTATGATCCCAGCACTCTGAGAGGCCAAGGCGGGAGGATCACTTGAGCCCAGGAGTTCAAGACCAGCCTGGGCAATGTGGCAAAAGCCCATCTCTACAAAAAATACAAAAGCATTAGCCAGGTGTGGTGGCACACGCCTGTAGTCCCAGCTACTGGGGAGGCTGAGGTGTGAGGATCACTCGAGCCCAAGAGATAGAGGCTGCAGTGAGCCATGATTGCACCACTGCACTCCAGCCTGAGTGACAGAAAGATCAAAAAAAAAAAAAAAAAAAAAAACAACTAAAACTAAATTGTTAACCCATGTTCATCTGACCTATACTCACCATAGTCTGGTGATCCCATTGCCCCTTTTCTTTGTAACTTGGCACTACGTAATATATGTATATATATTTTTTGAGACAGAGTCTCGCTCTGTTGCCCAGGAGTGCAGTGGCATGACCTCGGCTCACTGCAAGCTCCGCCTCCCGGGTTCATGCCATTGTCCTGCCTCAGCCTCCCGAGTAGCTGGGACTACAGGCGCCCACTACCACGACTGGCTTTTTTTTTTTTTTTTTTTTTTTTTTTTGTATTTTTAGTAGAGACGGGGTTTCACCGTGTTAGCCAGGATGGTCTCGATCTCCTGACTTCACGATCCACCCGCCTCGCCCAGCCGGCATTAATTAACGTTTACACCAATGTAATTTATTCTTCGTGAGAAAGAATTGCCATCTATTGAACATTTTCTATGAGCCAGACTTTTTTTTTTTTTTTTTTTGAGACGGAGTCTGGCTCTGTTGCCCAGGCTGGAGTGCAGTGGCCAGATCTCAGCTCACTGCAAGCTCCGCCTCCCGGGTTTACACCATTCTCCTGCCTCAGCCTCCGAGTAGTAGCTGGGATTACAGGCGCCCGCCACCTCGCCCGGCTAGTTTTTTATATTTTTTAGTAGAGACGGGGTTTCACCGTGTTTGCCAGGATGGTCTCGATCTCCTGACCTTGTGATCCACCCATCTCGGCCTCCCAAAGTGCTGGGATTACAGGCATGAGCCACCGCGCCCGGCCGAGCCAGACTTTTTATTCAGTTATTTCACTCAGTGAGTTTTCATCATCTCCCAGCATAGACAAGATAAAAGAGGTTCAGTGGAGTCAAGGGCTCTCTGAAGGCGGAACAGCAGTGAGACCGAGCCAGGACCGAACCTGCACCTGCTGCACTGGGCGGAGCCTCTTTCTGTTTGGAATGAGGTAGTTTGAAGCCATGAGCTTGAGCTGGAGGAGTCTGGATGGTCCATCACTTGGGTCTCAGGCTTCCTGGGCCTCGTTATCTTGTAGAAAATGTAGATGAGGAGATTCTTTTAGAGAGATGGCGGGGGGGAAAAACACATTGTCACATCTTGTCACCAAAGACAGAGACCACCAGCTGAACAGGAACCCACTGCTCCTATTCCTTTGGGAACTGCAGTGGATGAACAGCTGGGGCTGCCCTGTCCGGTGAATGAGCACATGAATGCTCAGTGTGGCAAAGGAAGCACAGGAGCCTAAGAAGAGGTGGAACGTTGCCGTTGGGGTGATGGTTCTGGATCTGAGGAGAGGAAGGTCCTGTTTCTCAGAATATCAGTGTGAGGCTGATCTCGGATCGAATTCCTTCCCCAGCCCCCTCCTCCCCTTTCTCCCACCTTTTTTCTTCCCTGACAACCAGCCAGGGCTCCAGCCGCAGCTGACCCAGGGCCACTCCAGGACGTGGAAGTGGAAATGCCCCCGGTTTCCACTGGGCTCTGTGATGACAGAGCAGGGTGCTTGTTTGCTGTAAGTTACTAAACAGTAAAATGACTCAGACTTCTTTGCACAAATGACTCTTACCTGATTTCCAGCCAGCCTCAGCAGTTTCTCTCAGCTGTTCTGTCTTTGATGCTGGCTTGGACAAGCATAAGCAGCTCCAATACCCCTTGGTTTTCTTTCTAAGAATCAGAGACGGATCACTTACTAAGTATTTTTTTGTGTGGCCATACACTACTTTTCTTACATAGAACTTTGTCAACAAGATTAAATATCTGCTTTGCTTATTTCACTTTGATCTTTGGATCTTTTTTTCTTATCTAGGACTTATGGAGAGTTATACATTATTACGGATACACAGTTCAGTTGTCCACTTTTTAAAAGAGGAAAACAGGCTTGGAGCATCCTTCAGGGGAGTTCTGCTCTCGTAGGGGACTTTGCCCCTAGCATTTTTTGTTTTTGTTTTGTTTTTTGAGACAGAGTCTTGCTCTGTCGCCCAGGCTGGAGGGCAGTGGCGTGACCTTGGCTCACTGCAATCTCCACCTCCCAGGTTCAAGCGTTCTCCTGCCTCAGCCTCCTGGTTAGCTGGGATTACAGTCGCCGCCACCACGCCTGGCTAATTTTTGTATTTTTAGTAGAGACAAGGTTTCACCCTGTTGGCCAGGCTGGTCTCAAACTCCTGACCTCGTGATCCACCCGCCTCAGCCTCCCAATGTGCGGGATTACAGGCGTGAGCCACTGCGCCTGGCCTCCCCTAGCATTTAAGTGGAATGTGAAGAAAATATTTGGGGACCTAAGTGAAATATCGGTTTAATGAAAAGCCAGAAAACAAACAGTAGTTTGTCTATTTGTCAAATTTCAAATGCTTTTCCTTCATGAAGTTTAGGAGGTAAAAAAAAAATCATTTGGCAAAGCGTCAAGTTTATGGACAAAGAGAAATCTGACCATTTTTTGGCTGAGAGAGACCAAAAGCGAATAACAAAGGAAAAACAAGGGTAGAGAGGGGTTTGCCCATGGGTAACCTGTTCTTTTCCTCTTTTGGGAAGCTTGTATTAGAAGGGGTAATACATGCTATACACAAAATGATAATAAAATGATGCCTGAATTAGCGGGTATTTTGAGCCTTAAATCCCTTTATTACAAAAATTCCTTCAGAATTTAGGGAATCAGACAGCCAATCATAAGAAGGTTAGAAAGCAGTACTCACCTGGTCCCCTTGGTCCCGCCTGTGACAGGGAGGATGATGCCCCGATGGCCATGCTTCGCACTTACTGCCGAGTCCCTGTGATAACAAGAAAACCACTGTTTCCAGTGATTTTTAACAAGCTTACTAGTGCGTCTTTGCCACGAGCTTTCCCTAATGACTTTTGCGATGCAGTTAATGGTGCTGTTTTCTGTGTAACTGAGGACTTGATTAGAAGAAAATGTCTGCTATCCGGGCTTGTTTTTCATGTGGAACATCTTATCCCCAAGTTATGCACGTTACGGTTAAATAGGATTTTTTAGATGAGCTTTCTTTCTTGTTTTTTAATCTTCAACTTAGAAGAAAATAGATCCACCAATATCGCTGATAATTTTGTGGGGAGGTATTTCCTGAGTATGCACTGGAATGTCATTCACTGTCAAGCAAACTATACAATTATTTCTTTTTCTTTTTTTTTTTTTTTTTGAGACAGAGTCTCACTTTGTCGCCCAGGCTGGAGTGCAGTGGTGCACTCTCGGCTCACTGCAAGCTCTGCCTCCCGGGTTCCCGCCATTCTCCTGCCTCAGCCTCCCGAGTAGCTGGGACTATGGGCGCACGCCACCACGCCCACCTAATTTTTTTGTATTTTCAGTAGAGACAGGGTTTCACCATGTTAGCCAGGATGGTCTCGATCTCCTGACCTCGTGATCCACCCACCTCAGCCTCCCAAAGTGCTGGGATTACAGGCGTGAGCCACCGCGCTCAGCTTATTTCTTTACTAGTGATAAATTTTGCTTACCCAGCTAAATATTCTTCAGACTTGTACAAACTTATTCATGCTTAAAATAACATTTAGAAATGTGAAATGGCAAAGACTTCTTGGCTTATTTTTCAGGCTCCCTCTGCCGGAACCCTCTAGGGATGATTTGTATATAGAAAAGAGCTGTGAGCACCTGTGGGGGCCACATTCCCTTCATTTCTACAGAAATAGAGTTTGGAATTCCCTGGATTATGGAACAGAGGATGAGGACAGAGGAAAAACTGGATGCTTACTTAGGGACCCAGGGCCCTGTACCTTGTTCCATAAGCTCCTCCTTCGCTTGTTAGTCCTTTGTCTGTGACCCCACAACCAAAGCCCTGTTAACTTGCTTGTATACAAATGTGATGATGCCCCCGGCCGCGGGCAGCACCTGGAGGAAGGTCCAGCAGGCGCACCTGCCTATCTGCATCGCCGCCCTTGCTGAATACCCCTGGGCCTTTGACTTTGCTTCAGGTGCTGGAGACACAGGAGGGAACAAAACCTTATCGGCACAACAGTTACATCCAAGTGGAAGACACAGCCCCTGTGTCAGGAGACAAGTGTACAATATAAAATAGGGTAAAGCCTCTGAGGGGGGAAAATAGGGCAAGAGGCGAGAACAGCAGACACTGCTGATGAGGCCATTCTGAAGGTATCTGAGCAACAAGGAAGTGACAGAGAAGCCACGTGAAAAATGGCAAGAGGGGACTTCCAGGAAGAGAAAACAGCACCTGCAAAGTTCCTAGCAAAGATCAGGAAGGGCCTGTCTTTTCTGGGAAACAGCTAGGAGTCAGAAGGAGGCTGTGTGACTGACATGGCCAGGTTGGTGGGAGCCGGGCAGTTTCAGGAGAAAACATGGCATCAGGAAAAGGCCAGCCTCCCAGGCTCCCTTGCACCAGTGTGGTCATGTGACAGGGTTC
Organism: Theropithecus gelada; assembly: GCF_003255815.1. Taxonomy (NCBI): domain Eukaryota; kingdom Metazoa; phylum Chordata; class Mammalia; order Primates; family Cercopithecidae; genus Theropithecus; species Theropithecus gelada. The sequence continues at coordinate 16,424,860 of NC_037670.1, forward strand.
TGACCAATAGGTTATTGGCAAAGGAGTCAGGTGGCAGCTTCCTTGAGAGAGATGGTGCCACCCTTTCTTCTGCAGATCCCTCCTCCTGGGAGCAAAAGGGGTGAGGCCTTGAGGCTGAGTCCAGGAAGGCAGAGGATGAGCTCCAAGGAGCTGGTCCCATGGAGCCTCATGGGACAGGGCTGCACACATCCCTGACTGCACTATTCTGATACCGTATGAGCATGAGATATGCTTTTATCTTGTAAGCTATTGTTATTTGGGGGATTTTAGTTACAAAAAAGTGAATCTTAACTAATGGTCATGGTCAGGACATAAGATTTGTGTGTATATGAAGTCATTGGAGGGTTTTGTGAATATATGAGGCCTTTGGAGCAGAAGGGTGATGCTATATGTTATATAATTTTTCAGAAATGTCATGCACACTTCTGTTCAGGGAATTGATTACACGGGGCAGAAGTAGAAGTAGGAAGGTCAGCAAGAGTTGATAATGTCTCAGACCAGGATGGTAGTGGTAGAGGTGGTGAAACAGGTGAGGGTCTGGATCTGCAATTTTTTTGTAACAGGTCATGTCATGCACTTATACCTGATCTGATAGATAAGGCAAAAATGAAATCATCATACACCAAGTCAATGTTAATGGCAGTGACTTTAATGCTAAGGGAGTCGAAGGAGGCGCAGCAAATTTTCCTCAGGAGAAAGAGCAAGGGCACCTCAGAGGAAGCAGAATTTGAACTGAATTAATATTTTGCCTGTAGAGAAGCCACAGTAAGAACAGCTCAGACAAAAGTTAAAATGGGGCTCTTTTCCCAGCTAGAGGAGGTAAGTGTTCAATCAGATGTGACTGCTCTTACTGGAACCTTGGAAGAACTCAAGGTGCCAGTACACAGAGTGACATTGGCTATCCTGAAACTGAGAACCAGGGTCACCTGGATTCTCCTTTTCATCCCTGTGGGATGGCACATGTTCACAATAACACCATTTTTCTTTCTCAGCAACCCTAAAGGACAACAATGCAGGCTGCTCAGCTGACCCACCCATGAACCCAGGAAGAAGTGAACAGACCTTTCCACAAATCAATGTAGATTTGTTTTCTGAAGGGGACTTGCTTCTTCAGGTACTGTACAATATTGACCATCTCTACTCCATGTCAGTGGTTATAACTATAGCAGAATCAGGCCTCAGAGTTTTCCAGAAAATATTTTGCTTCAACTTTTGCTCAATATATATTTAATTATCATGTTAAATTTCTGGTTGAATCGAGTACTCTATATCTAATTTTCCATTTTTGGACAAATCTCTACTCATGGTGCAATGTGGGTGGGAATCATACATGGGGTAGGAAGAGTCAGAAACTCTAGATATCAGTCCCTGATGGTCACCTGCTAGTAGAGTGGTAGTCACTACCTGCCAAAAGTGATACTCCATCTTCTCTATATACCTCAGGGGCTGTGAGACTCAGATGTAGGAATATATGTGAAAATCATGCTGTAAGCCATCATGTCCTGAGTCATGAAACAACTGTACAAAGGAAGAATTGTGTGTAGATGAAAAACATTACCATACCATATTTCATTTTTACTACTTTGAGCATTTGAAACATTTCTTTCTCTTTAATTTTGTATCTAAATACGATATATTCCTGCTACCTCACCAAGGAATCCACATTCTGGGTGTCATAAATATAGCAGATTTTTTACCTTACACACCAGAAGTATGAAACTTCAGCAGACAGTCCACAAAGAACATACATAACCACTGGTTGATTGGTCATCCCCTGTGAACTCCCTCAAGGATTATGATTAGAAGCAGGTGGGTCTCTTCTTTAGGTAAGAGAAGGTGGCATGAAAGAACGCTCCATCTTCATTTATCTGGTTCAGGCTTATTTATCTACTGGCAAATCATTAGGCTCTTCTCTGGCTGCGGGTTTAGTCTCAGCATACTCTGTCTTAAAAGTCTGTAGTTTCATGTGCCCGACCACAAGGTGAGGGATCTTTTTAAAAACTCAAAAGAGATCTGCTACAAAGACCCTGTCAACGTGTTAGTATGTGTTAAGATATCTAAGCATAGGTTATATTGTTCTCTTCACTTTTTTGTAAGTTTGAAATCTTTTGTATTTCTCCTTTAAAATAGAAATTTAGCACAACAAAATCTCTTGAAATGGAATTCCTAAGAATTATTATAGGGCTTCTGTATTAATCTGGATTCTCCAGAGTAACAGAACCAATAGGATGTGTGTGTTTGCGTGTGTAGAAAGAGAGAGATAGGCCGGGCGCGGTGGCTCACGCCTGTAATCCCAGCACTTTGGGAGGCCGAGGCGGGCGGATCACAAGCTCACGAGATTGAGACCACGGTGAAACCCCGTCTCTACTAAAAATACAAAAAATTAGCCGGGCGCGGTTGTGGGCGCCTGTAGTCCCAGCTACTCGGGAGGCTGAGGCAGGAGAATGGCGTGAACCCGGGAGGAGGAGCTTGCAGTGAGCCGAGATCGCGCCACTGCACTGCAGCCTGGGCGACAGAGCGAGACTCCGTCTCAAAAAAAAAAAAAAAAAAAAAAAAAAAAGAAAGAAAGAGAGAGATAAATTTTAAGGAATTGGATCATGTGATTGTGGGATAAGTCCAAAATTTGCAGGAGAGGTCAGCAGCCTGGAGACCCAGGGCAGTGTTGATGTTTCAGTCTCAAGTCAAAAAGCTGTCTGGAGGCAGAATTTTTCTTCTGTGGGGGATCTCAATCTGTTTCTCTTAAGGGATTCAATTGATTGATTGGATTTGACCCACCAACATTATAAAGGCAAATCTGTTTTACTCAAAGTTTGCTTATTTAAATGTTTCAATGTGTCCCCCAAAATCCATGTTGAAAATTAATCCCATTGTGCTGATATTGAGAGGTGGGGACCTTTGGGGAGTAATTAAGACATGAGAGCTCTGCCCTTGTGAGTGGATTAGTGCCTTATAAAAGGGATGGAGGAACAGGCTGAGGCCCTTTTGCCCTTCTGCCTTCTGCCATATGAACACACAGCATTAGTCCCCTCTGGAGACACACAGCATTGGTCTCCTCTGGAGGATGCAGCAACAAGGCATCATTTTGGAAGCAGGGAATGGGGCCCTCACCAGACACTGAACCTCCCAGTGCTTTGATCTTGAAGTTCTCTGACTCTATAACTATGACCAACTCAAACTGCTCTGCCTGGGAAACTCTATCCCAGGCACAGCAGGCTGAAAATACTGTCCCCAAATTTCCCCAACTCAGCTTACGTGTAGCAGGGAGAATCCAAACCAGAAGAGGCAAGCCCAGATGATCAGGGGTTACTGTCCATGCCCAGGACCCCAGCCATAGAGTGAAGCTATAACTGAGAGAAGCAACTGCCACCCGTGATCCCAGTTCCAATGCAGTGGCACTGGAGAAAGATAGGTCATAAGAACAGAGATCTGTTCAGCTCTCTGAGGGGACTGATATTATTTGGAACAGAGCTTGGAAAATGTATACCTAGGAGTACTCTTGAAAAAATATTAAGCCATTATTTCCTTAAATATCTTTTCTGCTCCTTTTCTCCCTTCTTTTCTTTTGGTGTTCCCATTACATGTATATTGGTACACTTAACATAACATAGTACTGGAGGTTCTAGGGAAATTAGGCAAGAAAAATTAGATTTAAAGTTTCCGTACTAGAAATGAAGAAATAAAGTTATCTCTATTTGCAGATGCTGTCATATCATGTATAGAAAACATTAGAGAATATATTACAAAACTATTGAAACTAAGAGTTTAGCAAAGTTGCAGGATACAAGATCATAAGCAACAACCAGCTACATTTGTACACATTACTGTGAACAATTTAAAAATGAAACTGATAAAACAATTCCATTTACAATAGCATTAAAAATAATAAAATACTTGGGAATAAATTTGGCTGACTAAGCTAGTCTTGCACACTGAAAACTAAAACATTGTAGAAAGAAATTAAAGAAGACATAAAAAATGGAAAGAAATCCTATGTTATGGGTCAGAAGTCTTAATATTGTTAAGATAGCAATATTCTCCAAATCGTCCTACATAATTCAACACAAAATCTATCGGAATCGCAGCTGAGTTTTGTTTTGTTTTGTTTTGTTTTGAAAAAATTGTCAAGCTGATTCTCAAATCTAGATGGAAATGCAAGTAACCTGGAATAGCCAAAATAAACTTGAAAAAGAACAAAATTAGAGAATTCACACTCCCAGCTTCAAAATCTACTGCAGAAGCCACCATTATCAAAACATTATGGTACTGGCGGGGCATGGTGGCTCACGCCTGTAATCCCAGCACTTTGGGAGGCCAAAGTGGGTGGATCAGTTGAGGCCAGGAGTTCAAGACCAGCCTGACCAACATGGTAAAACCCCACCTCTACTAAAAATACAAAAATTAGCCAGGCATGGTGGTGCATACCTGTAGTCCCAGCTACTCCAGAGTCTGAGGCATGAGAATCGCTTGAACCCACGAGGCAGAGATTGCAGTGAGCCGAGATTGTGCCATTGCACTTCAGCCTGGGTGACAGAGTGAGACTGCCTCAAAATGAAAACAAAAACATTGTGGTACTGATATATGGATAGAAATATAGATCAATAGAATAGAATTTAGAATCAAGGAATAAACCCTTACTTATGGTCAGTTGGCTTTTGCCAAGAAAATTCAGTGGAGAAAGGATAGTCTTCTCAACAAATGGTATGGGGCAACTATATATCTGCATACGAAAGAAGGAGGTTGGACTAATTCATACGAAAGAAGGAGGTTGGACTAATTTCTTACACAATAAACAATGAAATAATCTGTACACCAAAGCCCTGTGACACACAATGTAACCTATATAACAAACCTGCACATGTATCCCTGAACCTAAAAGTTAAAAAAAAAGAAGAAACTGAGGCACAGAAAGGCTAAATTGCTCTGATCCCACAGTAAATGAAAAACTTAGAATGCTTTTCCGTTGCTTCTGAGACAGACTAAAGAACTTGACATACCCTACAAAATCCTATATGATCTGGTTCTTGTCTATGAACACACCTTACTACTGAAGCAAGACATACTGACCTTCTTTTAATTTCTCAATCATATAATGGTTTTTCTCACTCTAGTAACTCTTTCACCCCATCTCCTCGTTTTTTCTGCCTAGTACCAGCTACTTATTTCAAATCTGAGCTCTAAAGTCACTTACTTAGGGAAATCTTCCCTGACTGAGTCCCAATCTTAAGTTCTGTCAGGTCCTCCTATTCTACACACTCATAGCACCTTGTATTTTTGCTTACTATTAAAAACATGTATTTGTATTATCCTTGGACTATTGTCTGTCTCTTCTGGAAAGTGATCTCTGTGAGGCCAGGACTAGAGCTGATTAGCTTGTTATTTCTGCTTGGCCCATATTAAGTTAAAAAGAAAAAGAATAAAAACTAAGACATAAGAAAAAGACCCAGAAGTGATACCAAAGCTGGAATTAACAGATCAATACTTTGAAACAGTTATTGTACATATGCTCCATGATTTAAAGAAAAAGATGGGCCTAATAAGTAACAGATGAGAAGTCTCAAAAGAGAAATGGAAACTATAAAAAGAACTAAATGGAGATCCTAGAACTGAAAAACAGAACATCTGACTAGAAAAAAAGGACTTCATATGCTTCACAGCAGATTAGATTCAGTGGAAGAAAACAGGTGGTTGAATTTGAAGATAGGTCAATGGCAACTATCCAAATAAAATCACAAACAGAAAAATGAAAAAAATTAAAATACTCTCGGTGGTCTGTGGTATGTTATCATGCAGCCTAACATATATGTAATTGAGTCACAAAAGGAATGTAGAGAGAGATTGGGCAGAAGAAAGGATATCAATAGATAATGGCTGAAATTTTTCCAACTTTGATGAAAAATATTAGCCCATGGAGCCATAAAGCTCAATGACCTTGAAGCAAGATAAATACAGAGGAAACCAAACTATTCTAGTCTAATTTCCGAAAACAGGAGAGTAAACAATTTTTGGTGTGTTTGTGTAATGGGCTCAACAATAAAAAGTAATGAATCATTAGTACATGCAGCAAGATACATAAGCCTTAAAGCCTTTGTGCTGAATTAAAGCCAAACACAAGGGTGTATACTAAATTCATGTGTACGAAATTCTACAACAGGCAAAATTAATTCAAAGTATTAGGTGTGTCATATGTTTATTGTGGCATTATTCACAATAGCAAAGACTTGGAACCAACCCAAATGTCCATCAATGATAGACAGGATTAAGAAAATGTGGCACATATACACCATGGAATACTATGCAGCCATAAAAAAGGATGAGTTCTTGTTCTTTGTAGAGACATGGATGAAGCTGGAAACCATCATTCTTAGCAAACTATTGCAAGGACAGAAAACCAAACACCACATGTTCTCACTCATAGGTGGGAATTGAACAATGAGATCACTTGGACACAGGGTGGGGAACATCACACACCGGGGCCTGTCGTGGGGTGGTAGGAGCGGGGAGGGATAGCTTTAGAGATATACCTAATGTAAATGACGAGTTAATGGGTGCAGCACACCAACATGGTACATGGATACATATGTAACAAACCTGCACATTGTGCACGTGTACCCTAGAACTTAAAGTATAATAAAAAATAAAATAAAGTATTGGGTGTGTCATCAAGAGTGAAGAGAGGTAGAGGTTGGCTAGGAAGGGTCATGATGGAACTTTCTGGAAAATACTCTATATCTTGGTAGGGAAAGTGAATGTATTTGTCAAAAATCTATCAGGTTGTACACTTAGGAAATGTGCAATTCGATGTATGTAAACTATGTATCAATCAATTTAGAAAACAGAAGTATTATATGCAGATTGGTGTCACTTAATACCACCCCCTTGTTGAGATAGAATGTTCAGAAGTTTATTTTTAAAAGTCCTTAAATCAAGGCAGTTCTTTGCTCATTTTTGTATCTGTGTCCTATAAGCTTGGATTGAGCTATTTTATTTTACCAAAATTGTCATCCTTGATTTAGTTGAAAAATGCCTACAGTTATATTTTATTTACTTTTTTTTATACAAGTCTTGCTCTATCATCCAGGCCAGAGTGCAGTGGTGCAATCTCGGCTCACCGTAACCTCTGCCTTCTGGGTTCAGGTGATTCTCATGCCTCAGTCTTCCAAGTAGCTGGGACTACAGGCATGCACCACCTCACCCAGCTAATTTTTGTATTTTCAGTAGAGACGAGGTTCCACCATGTTCACTAGGCTGGCCTCAAACTCCTAACCTCAGGTGATCTGCCTGCCTCGGCCTCCTAAAGTGCTGGGATTACAGGCATGAGCCACCGTACGCAGCCTGTAGTTACTTTTAAATATCAGTTTTACTTATTTGTTATTCTGCATTGTTCTCATATTTCCTATGTAAGAACTGCTTAATTGTTTAAATTCTCCTTCTACCATTCCATATAACTAGGAATAACAGTATTAAGATATATATTTACATTGCTTATAACTGCCTACGCAACTGGGATGTAGGGGTTGGGCTTGGCTTGAAGCATGGAGAGTTCATGCATTGTAACAAGAGGTGAGGCAGAGCCTATAAAATAGGTAGGAGAGAGTGGTGGCTGTATTACTCCATTCTCTCATTGCTATAATGGAACAGTCAAGATCGAGTAATTTATAAAGAAAAGAGATCTAATTGGCTCACAGTTCTGCAGGCTGTACAGGAAGCAACATTCTGGCATTCGCTCAGCTTCTTGGGAAGCCTGAAGAAATTTACAATCATGGCAGAAGGCAAAGGGGGAGCAGACATGTCACATGGCCAGAGCAGGAGCAAGAGGGCAAGGAGGGAGGTGCCACACATACTTTTAAATAACCAGATCTCCTAAGAACTCACTCATTCTTGTGAGGACAGCCCCAAGGGGATGATGTTATACTATTCATGAGAAATTTGCCCCCATGATCCAGTCACCTCCCACGGGGCCCCACCTCCAACACTGGGGATTACAGTTCACCTGAGATTTGGGTGGAGACTGTAAACCAAAGAGTATCTGAAACAAGTCTCAAGTAATGTAGGAGTTTATTTAACCGAAGTTAAGGACACGCCTGTGACACAGCCTCAGGAGGTCCTGATGACATGGGCCCAAGGTGGTCAGCCTACAACTTGGTTTTATACATTTTAGGGAGACTTAAGACATCAATCAATTCAATCCAGAAAGGCGGGACCACTGGAACTGGGGGCTTCCGGGTCATAGACGGATTCAAAAATTTTCTGATTGGCAGCTGGTTGAGTTATCATCTAAAGACCTGGAATCAAAAGAAAGGAATGTCTGGGTTATAATAAGGGGTTGTGGAGACCAAGGTTTTATCACGTAGAGGAAGCCTCCAGGTAGCAGGCTTCAAAGAGAATAGATGGTAAATGTTTCCTATCAGACTTAAAGAGTCTGTTCTATCAGTCTTAAGGTCTGTGTCGATATTAACGGTAAGGAGGTATGTCCAACCTCCCGTTCCCATCATGGCCTAAACTATTTTACAGGTTAACTTTGGAATGCCCTTGGCCAAGAGGAGAGGTCCATTTAGATGGCTGGGGGGCTTACAGTCTTATTTTTGGTTGAAGGACACAGATCCAAACCATATCAGTGGGAGCATGTAGAAGTTCGGACTGCATTTTCTTTTCAGAGAAATAGTAAGCAAAGTTGAGTATAAGGAGAAAGCAGGAGGTATTGATGGTTTCAGAGAAAATGATGTGAAACAGTCATCTAAGAGAATGGGAAAGTGAATGCACCAGGGAAATGTATCAGGATTTATGGGTGGCATTAGGGGCCATTTGAGGTACACAGTCACAAATCCTAATTGAGTTCAGTGAATCAAGAGAACATAGGATTTGAGGATGTACACAAAGGAATCATTACAATGATAGATATATAGTAAAACTATAATACTAAAGGAGAATGTAATGTGTTTCAACATGACTATCATTACTGTTTTTATTATTGTTGTTATCATTATTATAATTAAGGCAGTGTGACCATCTCAAGTCACACACTGAGGCATGCAAGAACCATAGTTTTCTCTGTTCTTCTATAACTTAACATTTTAAGACTTTATTTTTCCAAGTGGAAACATAAATTTCTATCAATTCATGAGTTCCTACCCTCTTTCTTGAAACTGATCTAAGTTCATGAAGACTTGCATGGTGCCAAGGTTTGGGAACTGGAAGGCACCTGTTCAGGGTGCTGGCCATTTCTGCAGGCTTCATGCTCCCTTCCTGTTCTCTGGATGTGCATCCATGCAGACCCTGATAACTTCCCTTGTTCCTGAGCACTAGTATCCTCACGGCCCAGGGCCATCAAGCTCTCCCGCCCATTCTAGGCTGGGGTAGCACTCTGATATGTCCCAGGCACCCTCTGCCAAGACTCATCAGGAAATCACTTCTTAAATCCTACCAGGGAAGGAAAATGGCTAAGCTTTAAATATCTATCTTCATTAATATTACTCTGAGAGACTGAATACACAAACAAACAATGGCTAGACCATATATAAAAACAGAACTCTGACCCACAGCCTGCACAGGAAACCAGTCCCTTGTCTACAATGAACAGCCCAGAAGGCCAGCCTGCTGTAAGTCAGATTTACAGGAGGTAAGACCACCTCCAATAACAACCCAGGAAGCTAAACAATAACTTCTACAACAACTGGCCCCAAATGGCCAGGACTTCATTAATAACTGACAGCTTCCCTGATTTTTGCCCCTGCTTCCAACTTAGAACCAACCAGAGAAAGCCAAATGTGCAGCCTATGCTGCTACACAGGAAGCCCATTTCCAGTGAGCTCATGATTCCACAGCTTCCCCGGCGAGCAGCCTGTAATCAGTGCACCCCTGAAACCTTCCCTTTTTTTACTCTATAAAACTTCCCACTCCTCTGCCTACATTGAAGTCTTTACCAAAATGCAAAAAGTGACAGTGGCTGACTCTCTTACTCTAGAAAGCTCTGAAGAAATAGGCTTTGCTTTTTTCATTTGGTTGGTCTTCATTTGTTTCCATAACCCTGAACGTACACATAAGAGGAGAGCAGATTATTATTTACTGACAAGCAAACAAGGATTATTTACTTATAACCAAACAAGAACTGTTTGGTTCTCTTGTGCCCCAATTCCTTACCTCTAGACAATGCAATGAAAGCAGAGGTTATCCTACTCATCAAGCTTGCAGGAAATGCAAAAATATAAATTTGGGCATTCATATACATATTTTCTCCCTCCCCTACTGAAAGGAAGGAGAAAAACCTTGAAAAGGATCCTGAGTTATTACTTTAACCATTTAGAATGTAAATAGATCTTCCCAAGGGAAAGATAAGACCTTCTGTCTCCAGATTTATAACCCAGGATATCTCCATGTTCCTGGGTCTCAGCCTCCCTTGAAATGTAAACAACCCTGTAGTCCCGGCACTTTGGGAGACCAAGGCAGGACGATCCCTTGAGGCCAGGAGTTTGAGGGTACAGTGAGCTAGGATCATGCCCCTGCACTCCAGCCTGGGCAGCAGAGCCAGACCCCATCTCTTAAAAAAGAAAAAAAAAAATGAAATAACAAATACCACCAGAGCCAGAAATCTCTTTGGAGTTCTCACAAGCTATAGTTGTGAATTAACTTCTGCAGCTTGCTGCTCTTTTAGCCCAGGTCCCAAGTTTCACTCTGATTTTCCCAGAATTCCTAACCATACAGAAACACAAACCTTTTTTTCTCTACCGCCTCACAGAACCTCAGATGCTCTCAGTTCGGGGCTCCCTCAAACCCATCTGAGGTAAAGTAAGGCTTCCTGTCATCCTCTGTAAGAGATGGACAGCCTTCACTCCCCACCCTCCCCAGTTTTCTGAGGGTGCCCTGGGTCCTGCTTTTGGAAGGGACAGCCCAGGATATGGTGGCAGTCAATGCCAAAGTAGTTCCACAGAAACACCCAGGGCCTGCACCGGGGCCTTCAGGAGCTCCACATGCCCAGAAGCGAGACAAATTAATGAACCAGTCTGAACGCACTCTCTTCTCTGCCTCTCCCCAGGCCCTCAACGGCTTCCTCATGGCAGTCACAGAGGATGGCTACATCTTTTACATCTCTCCCACAGTCCAGGACTACCTGGGATTTCATCAAGTGAGCAGTTTTGTTTCATTTCAGGGAAGTGAGTGAGTTGGGGATGGGACAGGGCCATGGGCCATATGCAGCCTGGTCTCTGAGGGGCTATAATGGAAGTCTCAGTCCCTCCTGCACACACTCTGTATGTCTTGGAAATGAACCTTCCCGACGTGCCGGCTTCCTCACCTGTTGGAGGCCATGTTAGGCCAGGTCCTTTAAGAAGCAGATGCCGCACAGGATGAGATGAGCGAGATTCCTCAGGGAGCATCTTCCAAGAAGCAGAACATGGGAAGGCAGCTGTGGACGGGGGGCTGCCACACTTCCACGCAGGTCTGGCCCTTGGGCAGGAGACAGAGGAGAAATGTGTACGGCTGGAAGTTCTAAGAGAATTCGGCAAGGCTGATGGGAAGTTCTTAATCCCGAATTGCCCATCAGAGGCGATCAGAGTCCCCTGGGAACAGGCCGGCCTTGGTGTCCCTGCCACACTCAGTCACTGGCTGGGGACACTGCAGGATCATGGCCCTGAACACGGTGGTGAAGCCATGAGGTGTAGTAGGCACGAGCCCCGCAGTCAGAGCCCAGGGCACATTTCCGCGACTGAGAGCGAGTTCTCCCTGTGGGTGTGCGGAGCAGCTCCTCCCTCCTTGGTTCCCGTGAGTCTCTCTTCCTGAGGGAAGCCCAAAAAGGAGAGGTTAGTGGGGCAAACTGCAGCCCCCAGTCAGTGCAGTTGATCTCAGGGTAGCAAACTTTCCCTCCCCAACCCCTGTTCTGAACCCACCTACCCTCAGCCTCACGTCAGCATGTGCTGATGGCTCCCCTGGGTGTGACCCAAATGTTCATTCCTGTGGGTCTGAGCACAGACACTCAAAGCGTCATTGTGGCCCCCACATCAGGGTGGGGGCTGCTGGGGGCCAGAAAATAAATGAAATGCCAGCTACAGTCTGGCCAACACAAACCCACAGAGTCCCTGGACCCACCCAGTGGTCACCGACCTATTCCCTGCACTTATCATTGGGATCAGTATAGTTGACTGACAGTTGGACTGACTTCCACACTGGATCCTTGGCCTGTGGAGTCAGAAGCATCATAGTGGACAAAGCCAAGGGGAATCTCTGAAACCAAGATAGTAAGTCATGCCCAGGGAGGTGGCAGAAAGCAGGCCATCATGAAAGCCTAAACAACGCAGAGTTCCTGGACCCATAGTGTTTCCATTGGATTCCCCCGTGTGGGCCCTAAAGAAACGGAAGGTTCCCAGTGATTACTTTAGACTGCTTAGATGTAACCAAACCGTGGGCCTGATTTCAGCTGTGAGCAGAACATACTATCACTGCTCAAACAGATTAACAGGCCCTAGGTGCATGGTATGTGGCCAGTGATTTGGCAAATGTATTCTTTCCCATTACAGTTAAAGAGAAATCCGAAAAAAACCATGTTCATGTGGGACAGAAAATATTCATTTAAACATTTGCTTCAAGGCCATGTTAACCCTTCCCCTGTGTTCTCACACAATCTGAGGAGACCTGGACATACCATATGAATGACACTGACCATTTACAGTGACAATGATATGCTGATTGGGCAGGAGGAGCAAGAGGAGATTAGGGAGGGCAGGCCTTGAGACATGGTTGCCCCTGTGGGAGGGAGATGAGCCTATTAAAATGCAGAGAGCTGCACTTTGGGGAAGTTTTTCAGGGTCCAGTGGTCAGGTCTCCTCCAAAGTGAAAGAAGGCTGCCGGCTTTGAAGGGACAGAGGTGAGAGCAGAGCACCTGGTCGTCAGCCTCATGTGGAGGGAGATGTGAGCCACAATGCAAATGTATCTAGATTCTTCAGCAGTGGCCAGTGGTCTGTCTGTCATGTTGGGGCCTGGAAGGAAAAAGCAGGAAGATCAGAGACAACGATGTCTGAAATAGAGCATGTTGCTGAATGTATGAGAGTGGGTGCCAAGGGTGAAGATTTTTGTTTCACTCATCAGTGTTCACAGAAAGAAGCCCCCGTAGAAAAGGCACTACTCAGCCAAGCAGACAGGATGACTGGGCCACGTGGCATGAGCCCACCTCCATCACTGGCTGCCCCAGAACTAGCACGATGGGCAGTAGGCAGAGTAGCTACAGTGGCAGCTATGTACTGTGAGGATTCCCTAAATGCACCTGCAGATATTACTCAGGTGACCGTACAGTGGGGGGAAGGAGAATATCCAGACATTTTCATCTATTGGACAGAAGGTGTGGTCACCTGAGTGAATGTCTTGCCATGCCAGTGCTCTTACTCCTAGGGACCCTGCCAGATCTTCAGTCAATGAATTACAGGTCTGGAAATTGTCTCAGATTCAAAACTGAGCAAGAGATTACCACTTTTCAGAGGCAAAAGCCCTCAGCCTTCTAACGTCCATGCTGGCTCTTTTTCTGTTAAGCAGCATTATTGCTGGCTGCCATCTCTTCTGCCCCTAGGGGCCCCGCTCTCTGTTAACCAGCTCCACCACTCCCTATGGGCCAAGCCTCTTGGCTGTGCCTCAGCCTTGCCAGTTGTCACTGTAATTGCAGCTGCTGGCTTCTGCTGGGCAAGTGCCACCACCTGGCCTCTATTACTTTAGGGCTCCACTGTCTCTATGGATATTAATGAGCCCAACTCTGTGGCTTCTTCTCCTGCCAAAGTGCTGAGCTGCACAGAAGAGCTGCCTGCCACCAGACCTCACAGTGACGCTGGTATCCTTCCCGTTGCACTCCTGACGGCCTTGGAGAGTGGTGTGGCTCCTGGGCCTTTCCATGGAACATAATTTCTGATGGGTCTTCTGGAGTCATAAAATGCATTTATTCCAGCACACACCTTTCTCTCAGCCCCTTTATTCCTTCTTCTGCCATCTGCCAGGACAACTAAGGTACTACCATGTTGCCAACCGTTGGCCTTTCCCAGAACTCTAGCAGCTACCCCAGCAATGAGTTTGCCCCATTTTCTGGGGTCCTCACTAGGGTGTGAAATCCTGAGTCCTGAGAAGTGCAGATCTGGCCCTTGTGAAGGAAGGAGGGATGGAAGAGGAAGGTTACATGGGAAAGTCTTAGACTGTAGTACAGCTCTAAGGAAGTTTGACAAGGCCAAAGGGGAGCCCTCAAGCCACAGTTCCCATAGAGAAGTCCTGTGTCTACCAGGACCATGCTTGTCTTAAAGCCACAGCATTTCAGAGTGCAGCAGCTGAGGGCGTGACTTAGTTATACTCCCTGCAGCTGGAAATCTGCATTTTAACTACCACCACTGAGGGAAGATATTCCATACCTCACAGTACTGTTGTGCAGACTGAATAACAGCAATGCATATGCAAGCACCTTATACACCAAGAATGCCATGCAGTGGAAAGGATTTATTAAAATTCTATAGCAATAGGAGATATCATCAAGTTGGCTGACTACAGGCACTCACCACTCACCTCCTCCACAAAGAAAGACCAAAACAGCAAGAAGATAATCACATACTGAATAAAATACCTAAGGGAGAACAATGGAATTCAGCAGGAAAGTGACAGTGACCCTCTGAAGCGCAGAAACTCAAAACAGCAGCATGGAGAGGTAAGTAAAGCACCCAGCTGGGATGGGCTCAGACAAAGGAGGGATTGTCCATTGCCAGGAAAAGGTAAGCAGGAGATCCACAGCAGTCTGCATTCCCACCACAGATATTGGCAATCCTAGCTACAGGAAAGCCCGTCAACCCTCACAGGCCCTTAGCCTAGTATAGGGAGCTGCTTGGAGTCCACACAACAGCATCGTTCCAGAGAAGGAATTCATTCTGGGTCCCACCTACCCCTGGAACCCAAGCTGCTATAACCCAGCACCATTTTGAGAGTAGAGCCACTACCAGACCACATCCTGCCCTGGGGCCCAGTTGCCTCTGCATCTCCACATCACAGGCCCCACTAACTTCCCCCTGTATCCACCCAGAGGGCTGCAGTGTTGCAATACTAGCTAGACGCAGAGGTGGGCCACATCCCTGGCACCTGAACCTATCAGCACCCTACACACTGGGGAACAGGCAGTCCAGCACATCAGAAGGGCTACTCTCAGTTCATACACAGCCAAAAAGGCAATCCCCAAAGCCTGGGAGCCATCTGCTCAAGGCTGCTGCCACCAGCAGCCATCCCACAATGTCCAGCAGTGGGCCTACTGCACACCCATGCGTACCACCTGGGGGCTGAGGACTGGACCACCTAGGGCCTGCTGTCAGAACCACTGGTGCCAGCATGGGCACCAGGGGGCCCAAGAACTGACTCATCCAGGCCCACCACTGCCACCACCAGCTCCCCATGCACACTATCTGGGGTTCAAGGACCACCCCTTCTGGGGCTCACTGCCACCATAGCCAGCACCTGTGCAGCAGCCAAGGGGCCCAAGGACTAGCCTGCCTAGGGCCAGCTGCCACCATAGCTGGTGTCCACATGGGCTGCTGGGGGCCAGAAAACCAACCTGCTCAGGGCCCACCACCACCACCACGACAATTGGCACCCACATGCACCACCTGGGGGGCCCAGAACTGGTCTTTCTGGGGCCCACTATCACCACCACCAGCAATCCTGTCCACTCTAACAGTGGAGCTGCCACGTGCCTGCACTCATCACCCAGGAGCCCAAGGAATGGCCCACCCAAAGTTGACCACTACCACTACCAGTGCCCACCAGGACCCAGAGGTCTGGACACTAGCATCCCCACCACCAGTAAAGCCTTGCCACAGCCTTCAGAAACCACCTTTGTAAGCCACTGAGGAACTCATAGACACCACTGACATTGATTGCAGCCAAAGAAATATAGAGATTATGCTACCGTGCCCAACCAGAACCAAAGCCAATGTGTCCTACCCAAATGATACTATAGATACATCTACAGAAAAAAGTCTTCCCCCAAGCTACTCTATAAAATTCGAAGAAGCAACTGTTATACCAGATGCACAGATATCAATGTAGGGACACAAGATGCATTAAAAAGCAAGAAAACTGACCTCTCTAAAGACACACAATAATTCTCCAGTAATAGAGCTTGAAGAAAAGTAAATCTAGAAATGTCTAAAATGGATTTCAAAATAATGATCTTAAAGAAACTCAGTGAGGCCAGGCGCGGTGGCTCAAGCCTGTAATCCCAACACTTTGGGAGGCCGAGACGGGCGGATCACGAGGTCAGGAGATCGAGACCATCCTGGCTAACACGGTGAAACCCCGTCTCTACTAAAAAATACAAAAAACTAGCCGGGCGAGGTGGCGGCGCCTGTGGTCCCAGCTACTCGGGAAGCTGAGGCAGGAGAATGGCGGGAACCCAGGAGGCGGAGCTTGCAGTGAGTTGAGATCCGGCCACTGCACTCCAGCCTGGGCGACAGAGCGAGACTCCGTCTCAAAAAATAAAAAAATTAAAAAAAAAAAAAAGAAATCTTTAGGAGTATGACTCTGTCCCTTGGTCTTTGTAGTCAGATGTCATCTACCAGAGTGTGTTCGAGCTGATCCACAAGGAAGACAGAGCCATGTTCCAGAGCCAGTTATGCTGGCCTCCAGACACAGCATCAGTCAGCAGAGAAGCAGATCCGGACACCAGCCGTAAGTCACCATCTCAGAGGAAACGGGGGTGGAAATGAAATCAACCCTGTACCTATGTTTCAACCCTTGAAGTCCATGAGAAGGAAAGTAGACTAGGGAGCTGGACATTCTCAGCTGGAGGGTCTATTTCAGAAAGCGTAACAACACTGGCTCAGTTCCATGTCCTTGATGACGAGATGAACCAAGAATGTAGTATGTGCTGACACAGGACTCTGCATCTTTTAGAATCTCTCATATCTCTGAACTCATCTGGTCCTCTGTTAACTGGAACACATACATGTGGCATGAATTTCTGTTGTGTTTACTACCAACAGGATGCAGGAAGGGATTTTTGATGTCTTGTTTACTGATATATCCTCAGTGCCTAGCAGAGTACCTGACACACAGTGACTCAGTAAATATTAGTTGCTTGAATGAATGAATGTACAGATGAGGAGATTGAGGCTGCCCATATGGGTCCATCTGGCAGGACTCGCACTGGAGGAAATGCCCTGCATCCCCTAAATCGCGTTCAGGTGGCCAAGAGTCTCACATCTGTGTATCTGATGAGCACACAGGTGGGTGGCCATTATGCTCTAGATGTGTGTTACTCCTTTGGCTGGTGGGAAACCACAGACACTCACCAACAGGCAATATTGTTATTTACAGGTAAATGCCATTTTGTAAGCACAGACACAGGTCCCTTCTCCAGGGATTTAGAGTGCATTTTATGCACGCACACGGACGGAAGGAAAGGCTCTTCGCTGTTTTGTTGCGAATGATGATCAGAAAAGAATACTCAAAACTGGAGGTTTGACAAAGAAAGATAATGAAGCCATGGCCAATATCTGCACACTAATGATGTCCTTTGCATGGTAGGGAGTCTAAAATATTAAACAAAAATGAACTTACAACGCTCACTATAAGTATAGTTGTGTGACTTCTGCAGACTTGGCTTTAATTCAGATCAACTTTGGCTAGTGTGAAAATTTTAATCCATCTTTCTCCAAAGCTGCTTCCTCTCTAGAAGTTCCACACAAGACTCTCTCAACCAGCCTAAGGTCAACTGGGTGGTTACTTATCACAAAATAGATCTTTACTTTCTTCCTCCTCACCCCCCATCAGATTTTCAGCTCCTTGAAGTCAGTCAGGATCCTTATCCTCAGCATTGAGCTTTGCACCTCTGTGTGATGACTCATTCTGTGTCCCACCCTGTCCACATTGACTGGTCAGGGGTCTGAGGGGAAGGAACAGAGGTCTGAAGTCCAGCCTGGGCTGTGGGAGTAGAGTGGGCACCTACTCCAACTCCTCTGTGTTAGAGTTCTAGAAACAAAGCATCGGAGCAGAGTGGGGATCTTTCCCACCCAAGTAGTCTAAGGCCAAGACACAACACCAACAGTCCAGCATCCTCACCCCTCACTAGGTCCTACATTGTTACTGTGTCTAACTTAGTGGTTCCTTATGTTTATTCATTTCTTTCTCAAAGAAACTAGTAACTTTGTGTTCCAACTATATTTTTATACATAAATCTAAAATATTTGAGAAAACTTAAAACACTGTTAGTAATAACTCAACAGGTTTTCTGTTAAATAAATTGATAGCTATGCCCTAAGAGTTCTGGCATTTGTTCAAAAGATAGTGAGGTCAACAATACTCCAAATTATCTCACTTCATTCCTAGCACTTTGAAGTCAAGTACGAAATACTATCACTTTTATTTATGCCTTATTTTATATGTAAGGTATAAATATACTCTGAGGCAGCAAGCCCTAAGGTAAATTTACAATGTACCATTATAATCCTTGATTTCACTTCTCTGGAATCTTTCATTCTTTTTTCCACCCCAAATATTAATTGGAATTTTCATCCCCATTTAAGAAGAGTTTCCTGGATTTTAAACCATAGTCAAAATACATTTGTGAATGTCACAATTTGCAGGATTTTGCACACATCCTGACAGCAGCAAGTTTGAATTACGTCCTTAATAGTGAATATTCTGAAATTTTACATAGAATTTCACATTTTTAATTCCTTTTATACCCTTATGCTGCCACAGTCATAGAAACTACGCAGTAATCTACCTCCATGTCTATGTGTGCATGACAAGTCCTCAAAATACAAGTAAAACCTTCATCACAGTGCTATAAACATGCCAGAAAACATCTAAAGACCACTCCATCTAACCCAAATTCCAGTTGATGTACACTTTATGCACACGCGTATATGTTCCAACATTTACTGAGGGTCTACCACATGCCAGGCACTGTGCTAGGGGCCTTATTAAATCAGATTAAGAAGAAACAGTAGTAAAACTTACCAGACTCTGATTAAATTCTTCCCTTCATCCCTCCCATGAAAACATTTAGGATTGCTAATCTATTACAAGCTTGCTTTCATCTTATTCTTCCACAAAACTTGAGTCTAGATGAATTAAATTTTTATGTGACACAGGGAGAACCATCGGTGTACATATAATCAGACTTGTCACGTTGAGAATTGTAGCAAAACAATTTGGGTTTTGCGTCCTTGACTTTCTAATGAGGCATAAATGAGACTTTCATTTTTAACCCCAAGAATTTGACTTTCCTCTTACTACTCTCTGAGAGGACTTCTCTACAAATTCTTCGGATGGGAAAGAGAGGAGGCTGAACCAGCACTCCAAAAAAGATGAAAGTAGCATTCTCCACAAAAGTGTTTTTTTCCTGGTAAGAGAGACTATCCAGTCACTTTTCTGTGCCTAATGTTTTCTTTTCCTGCTGAAGTAGCAGTAACTGACATTCACTCTAGAAAATGAGAAGGAGAAAATTATCACTTCTACCACACTTGGTTCAGTTTTCCATTTAATGTTTACTGAGCACCTATTATGTGCCAGGTTATGTTCTAGGCACAGTGTAGAGAGAAAAATAGACCAAGTGCCTATTCTGATGGATCTTAAATTTCAATGGGGCAAGGGGGCCAAAAATAAAGACATGAATAAATATGTAATGTTTCTGGTGGGGAAGTGCCAAGAAGAAACTAAATTAAGGAAAGAGAAAAGTTACCGGATGGGCACACTATCATTTGAAGAGGTATGGATAGCCACAAAAATAGGTATGTGAGGTAATGCATATGTTAAATAGCTTCCTTTAGCCATTCTACAATGTGTATATATATCAAAAGTTTTACACCATAAATATATACATATTTTACTTGTCAATTAAAAATAAAGAGGTATGGATAAATTGGGGGAGAGCAATGCAGGTGGAAGGACTGGCAAGGGCGCAAAGGCCCTAAGGCAGAAGTGCACTTAGCATAGCTATGGAATACCAAGGAGTGCAGGGAGGTCACAAAGTGAAGGGAAGACTGGTAAGAGATTGCAGGGTTGAGAGTGCATATTAGGTTAGCCTCTCAGGCCACTATGAAGACTCTCAGGTGGGAAGTAACTGGAGAGTTCTAAGCAGATAAATGACATGATGTGACATATTTTATGTCGCTATGGCAGCTGAGTGAAGGACAGATGGTAGGGTGCAAGGGTGGATGCAGGGATACCAGTTAGAATGCAATGGCAAAGTTAAGACAAGAAAAAAAATGGGCCGGGCGCGGTGGCTCACGCCTGTAATCCCTGCACTTTGGGAGGCCGAGGCGGGTGGATCACGAGGTCAGGAGATCGAGACCATCCTGGCTAACAAGGTGAAACCCCGTCTCTACTAAAATACAAAGAATTAGCCGGGCGCGGTGGCGGCGCCTGTAGTCCCAGCTACTCGGGAGGCTGAGGCAGGAGAATGGCACGAACCCGGGAGGCGGAGCTTGCAGTGAGCCGAGATGGTGCCACTGCACTCCAGCCTGGGGGACAGAGTGAAGACTCCGCCTCAAACAAAAAAAAAAAAGAAAAAAAATGATAGTAACAGCCAAGTCTTATAGAGGTTATAATGTACTAGGTACTATTCCAAGTGCTTTACGTATGTAAACTTGTCTAATTCTCCTAGCAACCTTATTAAGTCAGATGAGAAAACTGAGGCCCATAGAGAGGTTAAATAACCTAACCAGAGTCACAAAACAAGTGAGGCTCCAGTCTGGGTCCAGGTTCACCATAATGTTCTGCTCATCTCATGACAAGGAAACTGACCAGCACAGTAGAGGTGAAGGGGATGACAACTGCTTGGCTCTATGCTATAGCTCAACAGTGGAGCCAACAGGGTAACCAATGGATGGATATATATGTTACAGTGCATCATCCCATTTTTATCTTGGTCCTCATGACATGGCGAAGGAAGGCAGGCAGGAAGGACTACTAGCATCATGTGATGTGGGAGAAATCCAGCCTGAGTGGCTGATCATAGTCATCCAGCCAAGCGAAGGTCACAGTTCACTTGGCCACAGGGCTTGTGACCCATTTTTTGACCCACCAGCTGCTTCCATAGCTATAGTATTTCACCTCTGTGACGATGGCTGCACTGGTGGAGTCTCCTCAGTGTGTGTCTCTGTCCTTCCAGCTCTGCCTGGAGAGAGTTCCCTCCCACTTAGTGGCACCCCTCCTGCCAGCGTTCAGCATCTGCCCTTGGAAGACCCTTCCTACCTGGAGAGAAGCTTTGTCTGTCGATTCCGCTGCCTGCTGGACAATTCTTCTGGGTTTCTGGTAAACATATTGTCTTTACAGGGTCAGGACTCGCAAAACCAGTATGTAAGTCTGCTCAGGTGGAACACTGCCCAAAGGTTGGGCCTAGCCTCCTCACCACCCCAGGAAGGGTCCGCAGGCCTTCGGCTCACTAACATTTCAGAGGGTCAGCCTGTTGAATATGCAGTTGTCTTTTGAAACTTCCTCTGCCTAGTTAAGACTTAGGATATGTTTACTTAGGATTCAGATACACCTGTTACCTCTGGTACAGCCCTACATGGGGAGTCCCTGGTGAACTCAGGATGTTAACATTCATCTTCTTCACCATCACCTGGAATTGTATATCCCCTCACAGTTTAACTAACACTATGCTCTGCAGCTTTGGGAAAAGGGCTGTATGGGGCAGGGCCCTGAGGGAGGGCTGAGGAGCCATGAAAAATGATGAGTGCCTGCTGGGCAGGCCAGAAGAATTAGATTCTAGGCCTGTAAACACCTGTGCTATGTTGGGGGTTCAAGGAGAGCTCTGCCTGTTTGGCTCCCAGCAGGATACTGGAGTCCTCTGAATTCCATAAGGGGGCAAGTTCTATACAATTTTAGCTACTTAACATCCTCTTACCTTCTCTGCTCATTATGTTTGTGGTTTTCTTTTTCCAGGAATTGAATTTCCAGGGCCATCTCAAATTCCTCCCTGGGCAGAACACTAAGTCAGAAGACGGCACCTTCTTGTCTCCTCACCTTACCCTGTTTGCCACTGCAACACCTCGTCAGCCTCTCACCATCCTGGAGCTCCAAAACAAAACATTTATTTTCCAAACAAAACACAAATTGGATTTCACACCTATAGCCTGTGATTCCAGGTATATCCCTCTGACTGAAAATCATGACTCTTAGAGTAGTGCTTCAAGACTAGTTATGGCGCAAATCCTGAACCTAGAACCAAAGCAAAGCACGAATAATTAGCCAGTCCTGTCCATATAGGTTCCGTGAAATGAGTCAGTAGGAAATATGCTGTGTTTATAGAGGCAATGTACCAAATCTTCCATGTAAGATACGGCATTTGAGTGAGAGTGTGATACGGAGAGTAAATCTTGGGAAAAGCTTATCTCCTTCTTGGAGACTTCCATTAACAGATCATAGCAAAGCCCCAAGAAGTCCCACTAGGAAGAAATCTAATTAGTTCGATTCATTTTTTTTTTCAAACTTATTTAACAACGGAAGCCTTCTTGGGCGAACATCAACTAACACGCAACAATATCAGTGTTTCTTAGAACATAGTCTAGAAAACACTGGCTTAAGAGCAAGTAGTATGACTTGCAAGGTTTACCTTTTCTGCTAAGATAATGTTCACCCGTTTGATGAAAGCTGTGGAACTTCTTAACAAGAATTCCAATTTTTCTCCCACAAGCACACTTTTGTGTACAGTTTCAGGGATTCTCTTTACTCCAGGACAAGAACGCTTGCTCTACACCACAGGCAAATAAAAACAGGCTTAAAGCAGAATTCTGAAACTGCATGTGTGGCAGAAGTGTCCGAGACGACACCACAATCTTTTCAGTGTGGCAGCCCCTTAAAGTTCTCGCCCCAGCCGTGCTGATGGGGGGAGGGGTGCCCTTCCCAGACCTGGGTTTCCAGAGGGGGCCCTAAGGTTCCTCCTTGGCTCAGTGAGAACTGTGAATGAGAACTGGGGGGAGCTGTGCAAAGCGTGGGGTGGGCCAGTGACTCTTCATTCCTTCGGCATTCCGCTTCCGGGCTGAAATAAAAGGATGTGCGATGTCTCCTCTACACAGAGGGAAGGCGATTCTGGGCTACAGCGACAGCGAGCTCTGCAGGAGGGGATCTGGCTACCAGTTCATCCACGCGGCAGACATGATGTACTGCGCCGAGAACCACGTGCGAAGTGAGTTCCAGAGGCGCCCTGCGGGCCTCACACTGCCCCGTGGGAGGCGGGCTAGACTCCTGCACCCTGCCCGGGGCTCCTCCCCACCTCCCGCGGGGCCGGCTCCCGAGGGCTCCGAGCGGGGTGGTGGGCGGCGCCGTCGGACACGAGCCTCGTCTCTCTTCCTGCAGTGATGAGGACGGGCGAGAGCGGGCTCACGGTGTTCCGGCTGCTCACCAAGCAGGGGCGCTGGCTGTGGGTGCAGTCCAACGCGCGCCTGGTGTTCCGCGGCGGCCGGCCCGAGTGCATCGTCGCCCGACAGCGGGCCCTCACGTAAGTGGCCAGCGCGCCCTGGCGGAAGCCACGGTCGCATCTCCCAGGCGCACCCTGACGGAAGTGGAGTCCCCTGGCGGAAGTGGAGCCCCCTGGCGGCTCCCTGTGAGAGCCGGGTCCCCAGTGAGCTTCCGCCGGCCGGTAGTACAGGAAGATCCCTTGGCCTGGTCGCCGTCAGAAGTGAGGTTCCGATGTAAGGGCCGTTGCCAGGCGGGATGTAAGTGAAGCCCCGCAGGCCGCGCTGTTAGTCCGGGCCTTGTCCTGAGGGTCGGAAATGAGAGCCGGACATAAGGCGGGCTGATGGCGGCGAGCACCGTGAGACCGCCACCCCAGAAGTCCCTCAGTGGCCTCCAGGCCTGAGCCGATGGCCGCGGGGCCCCTCTCGTCTAGTTGTTTGACCTTGGAGGGAAGGCTGAACCCCTCACGGCCTCGGGTACTCCTGTAGACCAGGGAGAGTGCACCCTCCGGGGGGGATGGGTCACTTTTTCCAGGCTTGGCGTGCAGAGCCTTGGAGGCCGAGTGCCGCTGGAGAAAGTGTCTGTGGCTTTTTTTTTTTTTTTTTTTTTTTGAGACAGAGTCCCCATTCCTTCCAGATAGCAGCTTGAGCATGAAGAAAGGCATTAACTAAAATCAGTGTAAATGTTAATTCTTAAGTCCCTTCCCAATTGCAAGGCTCTAATAAGAGCTATTAATTCCACCTTTTGAGCCAAGATAGAAGCCGGTAAGGCCTAAGATTCAATTACCTCGTGTTGACTGACAACTGCATGCCCACCTTTTCTGCTTCCCTGGTGCATAAAGCAACTTCCATCTGTAAACCATTCTAGCTCCGGATTATGTAGAGGTTCATCCTTTAAATCTGGCCAGCTGGAATAAACTTGCTCCATAACTCGTATACAAGAATGATCTAGAGTGCCTGTGGGATCAGGCACATAGGTAGCTGGATTCAAAATCTGGCATTCTTTAAGAGTTACAGCAGGAGTGTCTAGCAACAAAGCCTAATATTTCACTAAGTACCCCCCTGTCATCCAGTGGTGTCCTTCAGCTTCTAGGATTCCTTGTACTTGATGTGGGGTTAAAAACCTCCACATGTTGTCTTAAAATCAGTTTATTGGCTTCATCTACCAAAAGAGCAGCTGCTGCAACTGCCCTGAGGCATCCAGGCCATCCTGAAGCTTCCTATTCTAATTGTAGAAAAATATGCCACTTGTAGGGAGATATCTCCCAGCTTCTGGACAAGGATACCCAAAGCAGTTCCTTGTTTTTCAGCCACATAAAGGAAAAATGGCTTATCAAGATTAGGGATCTCCAGGGCTGGAGCTGATCCAAATTTCTCCTTGAAAGGATTAAAAGCTTGTTTACAATTGCTATCCCATTCAAGAGAATCTACATCTGCTCCTTTCAGGGCCTCATATAACGGCTTGGCCATACGCTTAAATCCAGGCACCCATAAACAGCAGAATCCTGCCAGCCCTAGGAAAGCCTGCAGCTGCTTTCTGGTTTTGGGTTCTGGAATGCCCAGGATAGCTTCCCTTCATGCTGGGGCCATTGCCCAGGTGCCAGGGGTTGATATATATCCTAAGTGTTTAACCTCTTGAGAGGAAACCTGGGCCTTATGCAGCAAGGTCCTATACCCGTTAGCTCCCAGAAAATTTACCAACTTAATGGTGTTTTCTTCCGAGTCTCTTTTGGTTGTGCTAGCAACCAACAAATCATCCACATATTGGATAATAGTGACCTTATTCAATTGTAATAGCCTTAATTTTCTAGCCAATGCATTTCCAAACAGATGAAGGCTCTGCCTGAGAGCCTTCCCTGGGAGGAACCGTCCAAGTTAACTGAGAAACCAAATGACTCAATTAACTTGGGATCTGTCTGTTCAAACGCAAAGATGAATTATGAATCAGGGTGTAATGGAATGCCAAAAAAGTGGCATCTTTAGGATCTAAGATTGTGAATCAGTCAGCATCCCCAGGGACCTGGGCTAACAGCACATAGGGATTGGGCACTATAGGATATATGGGAATGACAGCATCATTGAAAGCCTGAAGCTATTGAACAAATCTATAGTCGCGGTTTGGCTTTCCAACTGGCAAGACTAGAGTATTACAAGCAGACTCACAGGGCCTTAACAACCAGAATTGCAAAAACTTGGCTATTAATGGTCCAATCCCTCTTTGTGCCTCGAGCTTTAAAGGGTATTGTCTCTTCCAGGGGTACAGGACACCAGGCTTAAGTTGGATGCAAACCAGGCGACTGTTTAATGCTTTGCCTGGAACCTCAGTGTCCCATACTATAGGATTTACTTGGGGGGTTACTTCAATAGGTAAGCTAGATAAGTCACCTATTAACTTTCCTCCCTTATCACAGAAAAGGAGAAGGAGCAATCTTTCATCTGCTTTGTTATTTCCGAAAGGTACCACTGTTTGCAGCTGATCAACAAATCCCTTCCCAATAAAGGGGTGGAACAGTCAGGCATTATAAGAAAGGCAACTGGGCCGGGCGCGGTGGCTCAAGCCTGTAATCCCAGCACTTTGGGAGGCCGAGGCGGGTGGATCACAAGGTCAGGAGATCGAGACTATCCTGGCTAACACGGTGAAACCCCGTCTCTACTAAAAATACAAAAAACTAGCCGGGCGCGGTAGCGGGCGCCTGTAGTCCCAGCTACTTGGGAGGCTGAGGCGGGAGAATGGCGTGAACCCGGGGGGCGGAGCTTGCAGTGAGCCGAGATCGCGCCACTGCACTCCAGCCTGGGCGACACAGTGAGACTCCGTCTCAAAAAAAAAAAAAAAAAAAAAAAAAAAAAAAAAAAAGAAAGGCAACTGAGAAAACCAAAGTCCCTGATGGGCAGCTTACAGGATAGGTAAAGTGGCATCGGTGAGCTTGTCCATCTAACCCCATGACCATACACTTTTGGGGTGACAGAAGCTCATTATAATGGTCAAAACAGAGTAAGCAGCTCCTGTATCCAGAAGGAAGTTAATATTCTTACCTTCACTTCAGGGGTTACCTGAGGCTCCTCTGAAGATGTGGCTAGTTGTCCAACAGGAGGTGTGTAAGAACGTCTTGGGCGCCACCACTCTTGGGCTTGCTTGGCTATTTTGGCCATCATTGGTTTGGGTGCCAATGGCTCCCTTCGGAATGCTGGGCATTCCCTTTTCCAGTGGCCAGTTTTCTTACAGTATACACACTGGTGAATATCCAAGGCATGGTAACTCACATGCCCAGCTCTGGGCTTTCCACCTTTTTGCTTCACTAGTTCAGGTCAAGAGCCAAAAGGGTAACCTCATGTTGGAGGTGAGCTTAAGGCTGCAGCCAAGAGCTACACCTTGTAGGAGGTTCTTTTTGCTCTTTCTGCTTCCCCTGTTCTGTCCCTGTTATTAAAAACAAAAAATGCCATATTCAAAAGCTGATTTGTAGGTGTCTGGGGACCCATAGCTGTGCTTTGTAGTTTCTTACAGTTATCAGGGGCAGACTGGGTTATAAAATGTACTCCCCAAAGGGTCTGTCCTTCCCTTGAGTCAGGATCTGTGTTAATATATTTCCTAGTAGCCCCAACTAAACATTGTTGGAACAAAGCTGGATTCTTATCTTTACCCTGAGGAACTTCCTTAACCTTTTCATAGTTAACAGGCTTTGTCATACACTTCTTCATCCCTTCCAACAAACAAGTGACCATATGATCTCTCCTCCCTAAGTCCTCACTCAGCAGCATGGATCCTAGCTGTCCCCAGGATGCATTGTTTCTCTTTCACTGTACAACACAGAGACAACAGAACATGCAGATCCTTCCAAGTTAAACTATAAGTCAGAGTTAATTTCTCAAACTTGTCTATGAGTTTTCCTGGATCTTCAGAGAAATGACCAAACTTCTTTTTACATAGAGTCAAATCAGACATAGAAAAGGGGATATGTACTCTTTTTTGTTTTTTTTTGTTTGTTTGTTTGTTTGTTTTTTGGTTTTCTGTTTTCTCTGTTTTGTTTTGTTTTGTTTTGTTTTGCTTTGTTTTGAGACAGAGTCTCCCTCTGTCGCCCAGGCTGGAGTGCAATGGCACAATCTTGGCTCACTGCAAGCTCCACCTCCCAGGTTTACACCATTCTCCTGCCTCAGCCTGCCCAGCAGCTGGGACTACAGGCACACACTGCCACGCCCAGCTAATTTTTTGTATTTTTAGTATAGACGGGATTTCACCATGTTAGCCAGGATGGTCTCAATCTCCTGACCTTGTGATCCACCTGCCCCAGCCTCCCAAAGTGCTGGGATTACAGGTGCGAGCCTCTGCACCCAGTCGGAGATATGTACTTTCACAGTGCCTTCTTCCCTATTTGCCACCTCTCTAAGTGGACAAAGATTTCCCTTTGGAGGTTAATAAGAGGCTCCACTATGAGTAGTCCTCACAAGGCTAGGTTCCTCAGGGAGTGGTGGGTATAGAGTGGGACTAGGTGGGTAAGGAGGTGGGGACAAAGAGGTCTCAATAGAACTTCCAGGTCAACTAGAGGGAGAAAGGGTCAACGCACCTGAACGTTCAGAGATGACAGAAGGAGGTTCTGCTCCATTCAGAAATGCTTACTGAACTCTGGGGGCTTGTATCAAGGGATCATCTAATATCTAGTATGTCTAGTTCATTTTCTTCATTTCCTCTCATTAAACATGTACATGCCTGTTGCAGGGTTTTATCCCGACTGAACAGCCAAAATATTCGAACATATAGTATTTTATCTCATTTTCGTCTCTCTTACAAAACAAATCAAATGGAAGTATAGTATTAAAGGCCATAGTTCCAGTGGGAGGCCATTTCTCTTATTTTTCCAGCGAATACTGAGGCCAAAAAGTATTACATAGAAATATCAGTGTTCTCTTCTTAAGCCCATTTAGTTTAAACAGTTCCAGTGTTCAAGAATACATCCAGCAGTGAGTCCTTTGGGATCAATGTCATGGTTCCTGAGAAGGAGGCAGGTGACGTTGATAGAAAAGTTCCAAACCTACGAGATTGTATTGTTACTGGCCGAGTTCCACTAAAAAGGATAAGAGAGGTTTTTAAGGCCAGCTGCATTAATGAGGGGATCCCTGCTGAAAATCAAATTCTCTTATTCACACTATCCAAATAACATAAATGAGCTGAGCCATGAATCTTAGATTAACCACAACATGGATCTGACAAAATAAATGTTGAATAAGGCAAAGGAAATGAAGAGAACTTAGATGGGGATGACCAGAGCAAGCAGCCTCTGGCCAGTAGTGCCAGCGTGGGCTGGACAAGCGAAGACAATTTGCCCGGATCCAGGAAAGGAAAGAAGTTTTTTAGTGTGCAAATGGAACAAAACAGCAAGGAGAAAAGTCCCCTGATTTCCAACAAAACACAACCGCACCTATGTAATCGTATTGCTCATAGCTGTTAAATACCAGATCTCAATCAGCAATTTTAGGGGTGAAGCCTAAGCAGCTAGAGTCTTAAAATAACCCAAAGAAAACCAAATCCTGCAGTGCCTTTTTTCCCCCAGTGTTTCACAAGCCAACAGGCAGAAATCAGGAGGTACACAGGAGAAGAGAAAGCTTAAAATCCCTAAGACCAGTTAAATGAAAACTTCTGAAAATGATGGTGAAACAGAGATACCAACCAAGAAATTGATTCATGCAGCAAAGAGGGAAAGGCAGATTCATACTAAGAGCATAACAGTTAACATCCTGTGATACCAAACCCTCTCTTAGCTGAGAGGGACTTTACTCCAACTCCCTAAATCTTAGGAAGGACTCTAGCCTCCTACATTGGGCCTCAAATGCCGGTTCAGTCAAGCGTACTTACCTTTTTTAAAGAGGGGCCTTTAACCCTCTCTGTCTTAGGAGAGACTCTAACTCCCCTAATTGAGCCTCTAACCCAATCCCATCCTCTACCCAAGTAAAGGCACCCCACTTACCCAAAGTTGGCCAATTGATGTTGCAAGCAGATGACTTTCCTTTGGGTGGAGGGTCTCTTCAGTAGAATCCCCATGGGGTTTGCCAGGAAAGCGTTCCCAATCCAGACCCCAAGAGAGGGTTCTTGAGTCTCGCACAAGAAAGAATTCAGTGAGAGTTCACAGTGCAAAACGAAAGCAAATTTATTAAGAAAGTGGAGTGGTGAAAGAAAAGCTACTGTATAGAAAGAGTAGGGCATTCCTGAAAGTAAGAGGAGGAACATGCCCCCCCTAGGTACAATATTTGTTTACATATAGGATAACAAAATGTGGGGATGTGCTCTACCATTAATACAAGGGTTTGTGATAAAGGATTGATTTTTTAATTACTATATTTTGCAAGAATCAATACTATTATCTTTAAAGCAAAATTAGGAACGTCTTTGTTCTCAAGATATTGGGATATTGGGACATTCCTGAGTCTGGGTCTGTTTAGTAAACATTATGAATCTGTTCCCTTAACCATAAACATGTAGAGGCTAGGAATGCCTAACCTCCTGGAAATGCAGCCCAGCAAGTCCAAGCCTCATTTTTCCTCGCCCTCACTCATGATAGAGTCACTCTGGTTCGAATGCTTCTGACATCCAGAATGGGAAACTTCATTCTCTGAGTTCACTGATTCTCTTCCTCCTGTACTGCAGGCTCGGCTGCTCACTGCTTGCAAAGCCAACAACAAGGACCAAGTGCAGTGAAAGGAAAGTGACTTTATTTTTTTTTTTTTTTTTTTTTTTTTTTTGAGACGGAGTCTCGCTCTGTCGCCCAGGCTGGAGTGCAGTGGCAGGATCTCAGCTCACTGCAAGCTCCGCCTCCCGGGTTCACGCCATTCTCCTGCCTCAGCCTCCCACGTAGCTGGGACTACAGGCGCCCGCCACCTCGCCCAGCTAGTTTTTTGTACTTTTTAGTAGAGACGGGGTTTCACCGTATTAACCAGGATGGTCTCGATCTCCTGACCTCGTGATCCGCCCGTCTCAGCCTCCCAAAGTGCTGGGATTACAGGCTTGAGCCACCGCGCCCGGCCAGGAAAGTGACTTTATTTTCCAAAGCTAGCAGTGGGGAGGCAACTGGTGTATGCCTCTAGAAACCACTTCAAAAGTTTGGGCTGAGGGAAGCGATTTTAAAAAGGGAACCTTGATATGGGAGGCATGCAGGAGTTGTGCAGGATTCAGTGGATGTGTGTCTTGCCCCAGTGCCTGTCTTGAGTTATGGTCCACCTGGAGCTTCAGGCTGATGCCGTCTTGACAGTGACTGGGCGGTAGTTTATTCATCTTGAGAGAGTCTGTAAGAAGGAGAGAATTCAACAGCTGGGTGTTTATGCTTGTTTCTTTTTAAATTAGCCTCTGGTACTTTTTAACAAACATATAGGTAGATAAGTGTGCATGGTGTGAGTTTAACAAGCATTCAGTTAGATAAATGTGCACAAGGCAAGGGAGTGTAAGGTGGGAAAGAGAAGGGAGTGGAGTTTTAAAGTGCATTTCACGGCCATATTTTAAGACTAAGGAAAAGGCTTCTGTAATTTGCTTCAAGGTTACACCTTGAAACTGGGGGGAACAAAAGGAGAAAAAGGAGAAAGAAGAAAAATATTTTTAATGTATTTTGAAGCTCTATTACTCAGTTACACTAATATGCCAAATTCTTAGGCCTATACCAAAATGGCTACAAGTATTGAGGCCCTGAATACTAACTGCAAAGAATTCAAGACTCCATTTGCCCAGAATTCAAACTCTTAATCTAGAATCTTCCATCAACCATATTCAGCAGAAGTTGCTGTCTTCCATTGCATGCTACAGAAATGAAATGTGAATGAAAATAAAAACTTGGGATCCCAATTCACTCTGCCAAAGGAAAAATTAAGCTGAAAGCTGAGTCATGCAAGAACCTGCATTTCCTTTTGTTCCTGAGTAGATAGTTACAGATAAAAAGTTAAATATCTCCACAAGTAGCTACTCTAAGTTCACCTTATCTTACTGAGTGGGAGACGAATATATATTGACTATTGCCCTACTTGCTCCCTTTCTCTTGCAACATGTGGATTCAGTAATATGACCATACCCTCCCTCTTTCCCCTCCAGCCTGCTTTTCCCCTTTAAATACTGACACCCTCAAAATCATCTTTGGAGAAGAGACTTGTCTCCTAGGTGCATGTCCTTAACCTTGGCACAATAAACTTCTAAACTGATTGAGACCTGTCTCATATACTCTTTGGTTTACACTAAAAATGTGCCTCCTCAGAAATGGCATTCCTTCAACCTACCCTCCTCACTTCTGCTGTAATTCTGTGCCATGTGGTCTTTTAAGAGGAAAGGAATCAAAGCTGTCACTCTGTAGACGCATCTCAGGGCAGGGCAGGCTAATAACAGCTTCCATGACACTTTCTGGGTGATGCAGAGTGTCTGTCATTAACTTCCAGAAGACCAAGATTCAACGTTGAAGTCTTGTCAATCTACAACATACTTTGTAAACTATAATGTGCATACTAACAGAAAACGTTTCATTGTTGTTATTTATTTTTACATTGCCAGGATATCAGACCACACAATGTTATCTTCCAACTAGTGAACTAGCATGGCCCAGCCCCCGTATGGATCTGTGGCATGTCTTTATAAAATGGATGGTCAAAATGGGAAATGTAGGGGATGATGAATGTCTTAGTCCATTTTCTGTTTCTTTTAACAGAATTCCTGAAACTCGGTAATTTATAAAGAGAAGGAGTTTATTTCTTACAGTTTATGGAGGCTGAGAAGTCCAAGGTCCAGGGGCCGCATCTGATGACAGCCTTCTTGCTGGTAGGGACTCTGTAGAGTTCCAGTGTGGCCACCAAGCCCCCCCACCATGATAACCTATCAGTTCACTAATCCATTAGTGGATTAATCCATTCATAAGGACAGAGCTCTTATGATCCAATCCCCTCTTAAAGGCCCCACCTCTCAATACTGCCACACTGGGGATTGTTTCAACATGAGCTTTGGAGGGGAAAAATATTCAAACTGTATAAACAAATGAGCCGAGAGAAGCTATCTGGACCATTCCCATTAGTGCCACGTTATGAACAGTGATCAGAGATCCAGTAATGTGAAAATATGCCATAGGTAACAAACTTTTCTGCTTTTGGAGCCAGAAACCTTGCTGAAAAATATTTAGATCAAGGGAAAATCACAGAACTGTGTCAAATAACTTGGATTCTGAGCTTGATTCCACTCTGGTCTCAGAAAACCACCTTATAAATGTGCCTCACTTTCCTGCCATGCAAAACTGAGAGAGCTTTAGTGTGCATTTTCTATGGCTCTTATCAGCTCTACTATTCTTTGGATTTACTAAGCAAGAAGTTCATAAATCAATAGTTTTGTTAAATAGTGTTTATTTCATCAAGTGCAAAAATAATACATGCTCATTGTAGAAAATTTAGAAAATGAAAACACTGCAACAGTAAAATAGCTATTATGCTACTAGTCAGAGAAAAAAATGTTGTCAGTATATTAATACATTTACTTCAAGTAAGTTTTGACACATTTAAATTTTATATTTGAAATTATACAGTATGTTTCATATCCTACTTTTTCCACATGAGAATAAATTGAAAGCAATTTTCATATCAAAATTATCTATAAATACCTTTATTGTTGTTTCATATGCTCCCATACAGATACATGATGGCCTTTCATTAAACATTGAAATTTAGGGTTGGGTTTTTAAAATTACTATGAAGATATTGTGATAAATGGAAATTT
Organism: Theropithecus gelada; assembly: GCF_003255815.1. Lineage (NCBI taxonomy): Eukaryota > Metazoa > Chordata > Mammalia > Primates > Cercopithecidae > Theropithecus > Theropithecus gelada. Next base: position 16,457,980 of record NC_037670.1, read on the forward strand.
TATATGTAAATAGCTGGCTGCTATTCCAGTTTCCTTAGAATCTCAGGAGTGGAACTTTTAGGTCAAATGATTTAAGCATTTCAAAATTCTTTGATACTGTTTGTCAAATTGTTCTCCAGAGAGCCTACACCAAATTATTCTCTGGCCAGGCTTAATGCAATACAGGTTTAGCACAGAATCATCCTAGCATCAGATAGACAGAGTGATGAAGAGGCAGGTTGTCAAGAAGCAGATCTAGGTGGAGGTATGAAGATTGAATTGTTAAAGAAGTATCTTAAACCCATGAGGACAGGACAAAGTTGTAAGTAAGGTTGGGACAACAGTTTAGCCATTTACAGGGAGTTGGGGGAGGAAAGTTAAATCCCTACCTCATGCCTTTTACCACAAAAATGTATCCAGATATGGTACTCTTTTTGTTAAACTCTTCTGGAACAGTTCCACTACTGGTAATGTTGAAGTTGCTCTTTTTGCATCAACCCTCTCATAAGTAATAGCCATAACAACTATAGCTGAAATGGCTGGCCAAAATATTGTTTTAAAACGAGGCACTGGAGAGTCAATGCTTGAAAGAAAGGAATGGCCCTTGTTGAGTTTCCTGCTTTTTACTGCTTTTTGTCTAAGAAAAACTCTACTTGGTGCTGGGCAGTTAAAAACTGAAATGTTGACTCATCATCTTAATGTCTCAAGAACCAGAGAACATAGATTATGGTAACTGCAGCAGCTGCAAATGAAGAAGCAAAGCTAGAAATGAATGATCCAGAAAAGAGGAGCCTTTATATTTTATGAATTAACTCAATCTAAATTTCTGCTGACCCCTGAATCATGCAAGCATTGAGATAGACTTACAGCAACCAACTTAAGATCAAAAGAACTGAACAGAGATTTCTACTGTTGCCCACCACAAGGGAAACATAGTTTGCATTTGCATTTTAAGTCATCCAGTTAAACAAAACAAAACAAAAAATTCAATACTCTTTGGAAGGATAGAGTAGAATCCAAAATCTACAGTGTGTCATCATGATATCCAGGATATAATCCAAAATTACTTGACATATGAGGAAACAGGAAAGAAAATCTCAAAAGAAAATGCAACCAATAGACACCAATCCTAAGATGACCCAAGTATTGGATAAGAATTTTTTTTTTTTTTTTTTTTTGAGAGAGAGTCTCACTTTGTCACCCAGGCTGGAGTGGAGTGGCTCAATCTTGGCTCACTGCAACCTCCACCTCCTGGGTTCACGCCATTCTCCTGCCTCAGCCTCCCAAGTAGCTGGGACTACAGGCACCCGCCACCACGCCTGGCTAATTTTTTGTATTTTTAGTACAGACAGGGTTTCACTGTGTTAGCCAGGAGGGTCTTGATCTCCTGACCTCGTGATCCACCCGCCTCAGCCTCCCAAAGTGCTGGGATTACAGGTGTGAGCCACCGCACCCAGCTGGGTAAGAATTTGATAGCAATTATTATAATTATGCTCATGGACATAAAGGAAAATGTACTTATGATGAATGAAAAGATAAGAAATCTCTGCAGAAAAAAATAGAAACGGAATATTTGGAACAATATCTACAAATAAATAATTCACTGGGTGTACATAACAGATTGAAGATGGCAGGAGAGTTTGTGAACTTGAAGATAGAGCAATAGAATTATCCAGTCTGAAGAACAAAGATTTTAAGAGATTGAAAAAAGAAATAAACAGCCTCAGGGATCTGCGGACAATAATAAAAGGTCTAATATATGGGCAAATAGAGTCCCAGAAGAGCAGAGATCAAACGGAGCTGAGAAAAGAAAGATTTAAAGAAATAATGGCTGGAAACTTTCCCAATTTAGTGAACGTTGTAACTTTATGGATCAGAACAATCATCAAATTCCAAACAAGATAAATACAAAGAAAACTATACAAAGGCATATCTAGTCAGACCGTCAAATACCAAAAATAAAGAGAAAAGCTTTGAAAGCAATCAGAGAGAAAAGTACATTATACATAGGGAACACTGATTACAATTATTATAGAATTCTCATCAGAAACAATGGAGATCAGAAGACATTAGAACAATATATTTAAAGTGCCTAAAAATGGTCAACTCTGAATTTTGTAATGAATGACAGTATCATTTGAATTTTAAAAGCTAATAATTTGTTGCCAAAAATAGACAAGAAATGCTAACAGAAATTTGTCAAGATGAAGGGAAAGAATACCTGGTGAAACATTGAAACTTGAGACAGGAATGGAGAGTTTGGGAAATGGTAAACAGGTGGATAAATATAAAAGATTATTTTCCCCTTTATTTTAAAGTACAAATGACTGCTTAAAGCAAAAAAAAAAAAAAAAATAGCATATTGCAGGATTTATAACATGTGGATGTGGTAAATCTGCCAACTCTAACATAAAGAACAGGCATTAGGGGTGTGTGTACTATACAGTTGCAAAGTGCATATGTTTTATGTAAAGTGTCACAGTATTAATTCTAAGTAGACAATGAAAAGTCAATAGTGAAAAGTGATTCCTAGAACAGCCATAAAAATATAATGCAAAAGGTGTAGCCAAAAAGTAGGTAAGTTGAGATGAGTTTCTTTAAAAAAAAAAAAATCCTCTCTCTAGGCAGGACTTTTTCTGCAGAACAGAGGAATAAAAAGCAGAGGTGACAAACAGAAAGCAAACAGTAAAACAGAAGCCCCAAATTCAACCATATCAATAATTACATCTACAGGTTAATAGACAAAAGACTTCTGCTATTGTTTGGACGTGGTTTGTCCCTGCCAAAATTCATGTTGAAATTTGATTCCCAATGTGGTGGTGCTGAGAGATGAGGCCTAATAGGAGGTGTTTGGGCCATGGGGTGGAGCTCTCATGAATAGATTCATTCTCTCTCTGGAATGAGTTCTCATTCTTGCAGGACTGAATTCATTACTACAGAGCAGGTTGTTCTTCCTTGTGTTTGGTCTTGGTGCACTTGCACACTTGCCTTTTCTGCTTTTCACCGTGAATTGAAGCAGCACAAGACCCTCACTAGGTAGGCTGCCCGATTTTGGACTTTCCAGCCTCCAGAATTGTGAGCCAAATAAACTTTTCTTACCCAGTCTCAGGTATTTTATTATATCAACACGAAACAGACTAAGACAACTCCAATTAAAGGACACAGATTGTCAGAATGGATTAAAAATCGGGACCTAACTGTATGCCTTCTAAACAAGACACTTTTTTAAATAATGACACTAAAAGATTGAAAGTAATTAGATGTAAAGAAGCATAAGATGTAAGCAGTGAGCACAAGAACACCAGAGTAGCTATATCAACATGAGACAAAGCAAATTTAAAGACAAAGGGTATAATAAAAGGGGTGAAGTGGGCTTCAGCCTCCTGAAAGGTTCATCCAGTGATAGTGTCCTGTGTCCATATCATTCTGGTCAGCTTCTGCCAGACATTACATTTTAATTCAGCCAGTTTTCCTTTGTGGAACTTCAAACAAAATGTGCAACTCCAAGCAGTGACAGATCACTGAAGGAAGGTTCCAACCTTGCCGGTCATGTTACAGTCACAGTGTTAGTGACTCTCAGGCCAGCCTGGTAATAGCCATTCCCATGAGTCTGTTGGAAGGGAGGGAGCGATGAAGGGAGAAATCATTCTTCCCGGTGATAAATGGTTCATATATCATTTTTGTGTAATGATTTATTTTCTTTTTTTTTTTTTTTTTTTTTTTTTTTTTTTTTTTTTTTTTTTTTTTTGAGACGGAGTCTCGCTCTGTCGCCCAGGCTGGAGTGCAGTGGCCGGATCTCAGCTCACTGCAAGCTCCGCCTCCCGGGTTCACGCCATTCTCCTGCCTCAGCCTCCCGAGTAGCTGGGACTACAGGCGCCCGCCACATCGCCCGGCTAGTTTTTTGTATTTTTTTTTTAGTAGAGACGGGGTTTCACCGTGTTAGCCAGGATGGTCTCGATCTCCTGACCTCGTGATCCACCCGTCTCGGCCTCCCAAAGTGCTGGGATTACAGGCTTGAGCCACCGCGCCCGGCCATGATTTATTTTCAAAGTAAACTTGAAGTTTAGGGAATTCCTACGTGGAATTTTGGAATACTCATCCCACACATAAGCAGTTTTCTCTGAGACTGTTTCATAATACAAGATAGAGAATAGCTATGAAGAATACTGTACTCCAAAAATTGCAAGAGAAAAGCAAGTGAACTTGCCATTGTGGCTTTTCTTTCTTCTTTAGCTGGAAAAGACAGAAAAGATGGTGTCCTGCCCCTTTCTCATTCATATACCAGCTCCTGGATGTGGGCTTGTGTTTCCTTAACCACAGGAACTTGGAGGGGGAGGAGCACCTGCGCAAACGGGCCCTGCAGCTGCCGTTCACCTTCACTACGGGGGAGGCCGTCCTGTATGAGAGCAGCCTCCCAAGCGCCCTGACTGCCCTCCCAGCCAGGAAGAGGACCAGGGCTAGGAAGGGTCTTCCAGCTGGCCAGGACTCTTCGTGCCCCGGATCTCTCCTTGGAGCCATGATGCAGCAAGATGAATCCGTGTACTTGTCCTGCATTGCTCCCACCCTCCAGGGCCCACCCTTTGAGAGGCAGGGGTCTGATAACAGATGTGAGGACAAGGAAGAGAAAGAGAAGGAGGAAGGCAGCTCCCTGCTGGCCCTCATCGAGAGCCTGCTGGAGAAGGACAAGGAAGAACAGCCTGACCTTTGCTCCACCCTCCAGCACCTGGCTGTCACCAATCTCAACCAGCGTCTGTGGGAAGAGAAGCTTCAAGGAGCTGACTCGGGCCCTGCAGGACCTCAGAACTGCCACCTGCCACCACCCAGCCAAGGAAGAAAACTCCACAGGGAGAAGGAGACCCAGTTTTATGACACTGGGAACGTGGGCTTGCCCCCACCAGCCAGCATGACTTCTCCACAGACCCTGAATCCACCATCTTCTCAGGGCTCAGCCCAGCTAGCCACAGAAGTAACTCCACCTCCAAACGTGGGCTTGGTGCCCAGCTACCCTCAAGCACATCCCCAGGATTGTCTCATCACTGGTCCTTCTATCCCTGGCCCCACACTCCAGAACCCCCGCCAGGGCCCCCCACAGTGGTGGCCTCGGCACAGCCAGTCAGTGCCTTCGAACTTTGAGATGTGTCAGAAGCCAACATTTGACCTCAGCCCACTGCCTCAGGCCTCCAGCCCAAGCCGGCCTGCTCAGGGTTTTCAGCCAAGCCATACACCTTTTCTCTCTTTAGGAGAAAATGTTCCTGGACACCTGGCTCCAGCAGGCCCTGGTGTTCTGAATTTTTGCAAGGAATCTATGCCCTGGACCTCCATACACACTGGTCAGGGCCAGGGGTCCTTGATCCCCTCAGACCCCACTTTATGTGTCAACCCATGTGGTACCCACCGTTTGCACAGCATTTGGGATTCCCCCATCCAGGGCCACCCAGTTGCAGTCCCCATGGAGGTGGTGGCAGAGCAGAAAGCAGGGCAGGCCCAGCCTGACCCCTTCAGCTGCCCATGGATGGTTGACCCCTGCCTTCCATGGACACGGCCACCCAGTCCCAGCTTGTACAGAGGTCAGCCCCCGTCTGTGCAGGGGGCACCTGGGACACCAGAGGAAAAATCTGGAGAGGGGGAGCATCCACCCCACTCTCTGGGGCCAAACCAGGTTTCTAGGAGTCCAGCCTGTCCTTCCCAAGTACTTCTGCCTGGATCCTCAGCCATGCGGGGCTCTTACACTGCAGACCCCAACCCAGCCACCAAGCAGCAGCAGTGGGTGCAGGGGGTGCTGCAGAGCCAGGAGCACTGTGGGCAGGTGAGAGAAGGGGCACCACGTGTCCATCACCAGGCTGGCCACCTGAGAGACGCCATTCCCCAGGCTCCTCAGCAGAACCCCTTCCCTTCTCCTGACTCTACCAACGGCTCCCCACATTCAGGTGGCAGCCACTACAGCAGCCCAGCAGAGCTTATGAGACAAGTCAAAGACAGACCACAGGTGCCACCTAGCCTGGCCCAGCCTATCTGCCCCTCTGACCTGGCCTGGCCTCCCACGTCCATGCAGGGCAGCTATGACATTAGGCTCCGGGTGGGTGTTGGTACACAGGGCCTCGGAAAACCGGGACCGGCAGGGAAGGGCACCCCACCACACTGGTCAAGTACAGAGCTGCTGGCAAACGTGGACATGTCAAGGCCTTAGCCCAGAGAGACAGTACAAGGAGGGGCAATGGAGCTGGCCCAGCCTCGGCTTGGGTTGCTGTGGGGTCCAGAGTGGGGACACAGATTTTGCTAAGGTAGCAGGTTACTGCCATGTGGGTCACGTGAAGCCAGTAGTGGTGGCAGCCACAGCCCCCTGGAGGGCCCCATTTGGTGTCTCCTGGGCCATTGCTGAGCAGCCTGGATGCTCCCCATAATGTAGCCTAGCTTTGGACCCCCAGAACTTGAATTAGTCATAGAGATTTGAATGTGGTCCTCTTGCAACTCCCTGCATGCACCACTTCCAACACCCCATGCAGAAACCGGCACTTCTCCTTTGCCTGGCGCTGCTGGGAACTGAGGCCCTCTGTAGGCCTGAAGTCTTCAGGTGACTAACTTCCCCCAGAAATGCAGCTTTGGATGGAAATCTCATGAGAGTGCTGCTGCTTCCCTCAGCTCCTGTCGTGGTTTCTGGGTGATGCCTTCAGGACTGAGCAGGGATGTAGAGCTGTTTCCTTGAACCCTAAGTGGCCCCAAATAGCCACATCTTGGGTCCTCCCCCAACTTTGCTGGGTTTTCTGTCCCTTCTCGTTGGACACTGCAACCCCTCACTTCTGCTTTCGGGGATCTCAGGCTGCCCATCTCTAGGGTCCCTGCTCACTTCTCTTCCCATTGTTTTGTTTTCATCCGTTGTAGGTTAGAAAATCTGAAGACCAGATTTGATCAACTTTCCTGAAACCAAAATAAACAGATTCCTAATCAAAGCCTGAATAAGCAAGTATCAATTTTAGACTCCTCAAACTAACCCTCTTCTCTTTTCAGCAAATCTGTTCTTACTCAGTTTCCTGTTTTCCTAACAGCGGTGTTCCCAAAACGAAGGCCGCAAGATGGCACTGGGGGTTCCAGGCCCAACACAAAGACATTTTTCTCCCAGGTCTGACGTAAGATGATGTCGTGCTTTGCACGTCTACACAAGAGATTTGGGGCCTTAACTACTGACATTTTCCCTGAGATTAAAGTTTCTTAAACTCTCAGATTGCTGGGTGAATATTTAACTTATTTCTATGGGTATAATTACACATATTTAAAAGCTTAATCTCCGGATTCCAAAGATATACTTTTCGACTTCACTTAATTCAATGTATTTTATACTAAAGGAAATGCATACAGAATTATCTTTGCTTAAAAAGTTATTTATGAACCCACAACAATGTTCAAAGGAAAGGGACACGAGGAGCATGCACCAGCAGACATGCCCAGATGTTCACCTGGAAGAGGCCCCACAGCTGTGGTGTCTGGTGACCATGTTTCCAAGCTGAGGGCTGAGGCTCAGCATCGAATGAGTGGGGGACCACACGGCCTCCTTTCTGCCAGGTAGAGGCCACTGGATGCCCAGTTCTCAGATCACCGCAGGGCACTGACCTGACGGCCGCAGACAGAGAAGGCAGGAGTGAGCCTTTGGCCTGGACACCTGAAAGGGGCTCCTAATTCACTATCTGGACACAGGACAAGGGGCTGGTCTGTGGAGTCTGGGTGGTCTGTGGAGTCTGTGTGCAGGAAGGCGGTGTCTGAAGGGGGTGCAGGGATAGGGTTGATTGGAACATTTAGGCCACAGGAAGACGGTGTCCAGTCTGAAGGGGGTGCGGGGATGGGGTTGATTGGAACATTTAGGCCACAGGACACCTTGAAATGCAGGGTGTGTGGGGCCTCAGTCCCACTGCAGAGCAAAAGAAGAGAGCCTGGCGAGGCTCAGATAGCCACTGCTTCTCCTTCCATAAAGGGTTCAGAACCGCAAAGGTACTTCCATTTACTCCTGTGACTTAGAACCACAGAATTCATTGTTTAGGAGCTAAAATGAGCCCTGAATATCACCAGTAAGACCTCCTTAGTTAGCATGGGTCCACAGGCATGACCTGATGGCCAGGGACCATTTGTCCTGCTCACGACTGTCACCCAAAAACCAGACACACAGTAGGTGCTTCATGAATATTTGTTCTGTATGTGAACAAATGAATGAGGGAATGAATGGATGAGTGGACAAAGAAACCACAGAATTAAAGACCAGGAGGTCAAGGGACTCACCCAGTGCAGAGCCCAGGTGGGGACCCCTCTCATCCACTGCTCGTTAGACTGTTGAGCTGCACACAGCAGGGGAAAGAAGAGGGAAGCCATTGTTGCCCATTTTTCAACAGAATTGTGGATTCCTGGGAGTTGATGATGTTGTTTTATGACAGGAAGTCTGTTATCTTGGACTCTTAAGCCAAAAAACACTGAGACATCAAACAAACCAAGCCCTGCAACTTGACACAGAGGGGTGCAAATAAACACCGAAACAATGACCAGTACTCAGTCATGCTTTAACCTTCTCCCTCAAATGAAAAAAATGTCCCATTGTGAGGTAAGATTAGATTTCTAATCTCACATAGAACCTGAATGTGGGCAGCATTGTGCCCTAACAGGCAGAGGTCTAACTGGAGTGCTGTTTGTGCTTTCCTCTGCCCTGCTCTTGTAATACCTAACCTTGTTTTTTACTTTGTTTGTAGACTCTCCCTTTCTCCCTTAATCACCTAGCCTTGTTTCCACATGAATAAGCTCTCCCTTAGCTGAGAAAGCGGGACGGAGGAACTCCATTTAGCTCTGTCATTTGCAAGGCTTCAGGGACTCCTTACCCACCCCCTTCCTCAAGGAGTTAACTTGTGTAAGCTGACTCTCAACATTTCAGAATCCAATTAACTGATAAGGTACTGAAGCAAGCAAGGTAGGAAGTTCCCTGATTTTACTCAAGAGATAACAATAAAACCTTGAGTTTGTGTCTGGCAGAGCCCACATATATAACATCTTACGAAAGATTTAGAGCCCCTGCACCTGGAAACTTGGTTTCTCTGTAACCATTTGTCTTTTTAACTTTTTTTGCATGTTTTTACTTCCCTAGAATTGTTGCAACTGAGCTCCCTCTCCCCTTCCTAACCCCAAGTATAAAAGAAAATCAAGCCGCTTCCTCCAGGTGGAGAGAATTTCAAGCATTAACATCTCTCTGTCGCCAGCTAATAAAGGACTTTTAAATTTGTCTCAAGGTGTGGCGTTTCTCTAACTGGCTCGGGTACAGCACTCTCTGTCCAAAAAAATCAGTTTAATCACAGAACAGTGCGTGTGCCTGAACACTGTGAAGTCAGTCTTAATGTGAAAAGCTGTCCTATGGTATTTTTTATGTGGTCACAAGCTTTATGAAACTGCTCAAAAACTTTCATGTGTAGTAAGGATTCATGACATGTATGTAACAATTAATACGCACATGTCATTTCTCTGTGCTGTTCGGTTACTGCCATGAACCATAATAAAACACTGAGAGTCAACCCACAGCTCTTGCGAATAGGTCCGCTGTTTCATATTGCTGAGTAACAAACCACGCCCAGAACTTGGTGGATTAAAGCATCGGTCATCCATTTGTTCATCACGCTGCAATATGGGCTTGGCTCAGCTGGTGGTTCTGCTGGGCTCACCAAAGTCATTCATGTGACTGTGGTCACTTAGCACCTCAGCTGGGGCTAGGGGGTCCAAAATGGCCTTACTCACATGTCTAGCAGTTAGCCTGGTGTCAGCGGGGGACCCTTGGTTATCTCGCTTGTGGCTTCTGCAGACAGAGATCCAGGATTTCTTGTCTGCAGCATGTTCCAAGAAGGCAAGCCCAGTGTACACGTTCTTATCAGGCCTCTGTTTGGGCAGATGTGCTGACCCCCATTGGCCAAGCCAAGTCTCAGGGCTAAGCACTGACTCAAAGTGGAGAGCGGTGCACAGGGTCATAAATACTGGGAGGTGAGCTTCATGAGGACCCACTAGCAGCTTTCCTTCGCAGCCGCACAGCAGTCTCCAGGTTACCAGGTGAGTGGTGCCCATCACACACATTTGAACGTGAGCTATAGTATTGTAACCAAGCGAGTTATAGAGAAATGCCACACTTTGAGACTGATTCAGGAGTCCTTTATTAGCCGGCGACCGAGAGACAACTAGCGCTCAAAATTCTCTCGGCCCCGAAGAAGGGGCTAGATTTTCCTTTATACTTCGGTTTAGAGAGGGGAAGGGGAGCCTAGCTGTAGCAATCTTACAGAAGTAAAACAGGCAAAAAGAAAAAAAAGTTAAAAAGACAGACGGCTACAGGAAAACAAACAGTTCCAGGTGCAGGGGCTTTAAATCCATCACAGGGTGATAGGTGCGAGGGCTTTGGCTGCTATGTCCCGGACACAAACGCGGGAACTTAGGGTACTATCACCCAGGCGAATTCCTGGGAACTGCGGACATAGCTTGCCATGTACCTTATCGGTTAATTGCACTCTGATGTGCTGGGAGTCAGCTTATACGTCCTTGAGGAAGCGGGTGGGTGAGGAGCCCTTGATGTCTTGCAAATGCAGGAGCCAGATGGAGTCCGTCCGGCTGTCTCCGCTCAGGGAGAGTCGATTCATAGGAAAACAAGGTTGGGTATTACATTAGGAACCAGGCTACAAGGGTCCACTTAACTCATGGTGTGGCAGTGCTAACCCTTGAGGACAGGGGCTCCTGGAGCAGGAGACGGGTGGGGAGAGAAGCTTCTGTCTCATCTCCAGACACAGGGTAGTCCTCAGGAGAAACTTCACCTGGGCTTAGCTGAGCTGTGGGGCCCTCCCCTGTGCACCTCCTGTCTCCTTTGCCTCTCCCTTTCTTCAGAGCGCAGGTCCCTCGTGCTGCCACAGCCATGACCACAGCCTTGCCCAGGCCCCTCACTATGTCTGGCTGAGAAATCAGGAGAGAAGACAGCAGGTGAGCACCTAACTGAATGAAATCCACAAAGGCACAAAAGGCTGCTGTGCCCTCAGCCTTCCCTGAAGCCTTATGTTTTTAAGAGGGTATTTGTTGACTCACCAACCTCTCATGAACCCCCAATATCTGAGACAGGTCTCAGTCAATTTAGAAAGTTTATTTTGCCAAGGTTGAGGACACACACTCCTGACACAGCCTCAGAAGGTACTGACGACATGTGCCCACCGTGGTCAGAGCACAGTTTGGTTTTATACATTTCAGGGAGACATGAAACATCAATCAATATATGCAAGATGAACATTGGTTCAGTCTGGAGAGGCGGATAACTCGAAGTAGGGAGGGGCTTCCAGGTAGGTAGATAAGAGACAAATGGTTGCATTCTTTCGAGTTTCTCTCCAAAGGAGGCACAGATACGCATAGATCTCAGTGAGCAGAGGGGTGACTGAATAGAATGGGAAGGAGGTTTGCCCTAAGCAGTTCCTGGCTTGACTTTTTCCTTTAGCTTCATGATTGTGGGGCCCCTTTCACACTCTCCTTAGAGCACTTCCTAAAACACAGGGGCGGGGAAGTCTGTCTTGTGAGGCGGAAGACGTTGACTCTAACCCAGCTTCCTACGTGGCCCTGCCTTTTCCAGAATTACTCAAAGGCTCTCATTTATCTGCCTGTGCTCTGTGGCATAAAGATCATAACAAGACAGAGGGACATCTGCAGGTCCACCACCTGGAGGTCAGCAAGCCCACCAACCTGGGGTCTGTGGGCAGCTGGCCTTCCACGGACACTTCATGGGAAAGCAGAGGGACACAGCCATTCCAGGTTAGAAAGCCGGGCTCAGAACATCTCAGTCACATATCACAACCATGGTGGAGGGATGATAGATGGATGGACGGATGGATGGATGTGGATGATGGATGAATGATGGATAGATGGAGGGATAGATGTGGATGTATGGATGGATGGATGGATGGATGGAAGGATGGCTGTGGATGATGGATGGATGGATGGATGGATGGATGGATGGATGGATGGATGATGAGGGATAGATGTGGATGATGGATGGATGGATGGTGGATGTATGGGTGGATGGATGGATAGATGGATAACAGATGGATGATGGATGCATGGATGAATGGATGGATATAGCTATCTCCTATTGGTTCATATCTTTAGAGAGCCCTGATGGGCCCACACTTCTACCAGGCTCTGGTCCATCCAGGCGGGACTCAGGGTGGGAGAAGTCATAGGACCCACCACCCCACACATACTTTGCCCACCCACACACGTCCAGCACTGGAGTAGGGCCGCCAAGGGCCACGTGGCCACAGCAGGGCTCATGAGCAGACAGAGGGCTCCCCAGGCTCTGATCCCACCCTGCCCAGTCTGCACACACAGTGAGAGGAGCACCGCACACGTGGCCCACCCAAACCAAGCCACAGGCTACCCAGACCCTCTCTTCCCTCCTTACTACATGAGGTAGTGCCCCCTCCAGGGCCCAGGGCCTTTCTCATCAGTGGCTTCCTGAGAACTGTGTGTGGCCATGAAGATGGCCCCCTGGCCACAGGAGTTTACCTGGAGTGGGGGGCGGTCCCTCTTGCATGGACACAGCCCCAGCCCAAGGGTGGGGGTGACCCGTGTGTATCCTTCCAGGTATGGACAAAGCCCACCCACATGTCGTTTCATTCCCACAACAATCATTTGAAACACAGTAAATATGTGGGTCCTGTGGAGTCCTTATTAAGGAAAACAAGTCAGGCTTGGAGGAGCAGGAGAAAGCAAAAAGCGAAGGCAGATAAGCTGTAAGTCTGCCTTTCTTCATAGTCCAGGACACATGGCCCTCCGGCACAAATAACCCACAGTCTTCCTGTGCCCAGTTATCACCAGACCCTTGGCTGATAGAAACAGCAAGTTAGCTCACTGCAGCCTTGGCGTTATCACTGCTGTATGTAGCCGTCTCCAGCACAAGCACCATCCTGTAAAAGCCCCAGCAAGCTTTCATCTCCTTGCTGTCAGCTCCTCTCTTGCTGACTTGCCCATTGCTTTCTTAAAACATATTTTTCTACTTTCTCTAATAAATCTGCCTTTCTTTACCTACAACTGTCTTGGTAAATTCTTTTTCTGCCCACACTACCAGCCCCAGATAGTCACTACCCACGACAGGTCTCATTGGTGAAACTGAGGCACAGCAGAGCTGGAGCCAGCACGCTCACTCCTGATGCAGAAGCTTCCCAAAGGAAGCTCCTCACAGCTTGGCTGTGCCCAGGACAGGAACAGGCCCACCAAGCAGCTGCCCCTGGGTGGCCTTGAGAGCCCAAGAGACCATGGGCCCCAGTCCACTACTTCTGGGGGCATCACTGGGCCTCCCCTGTCCACCATGCCCTAAACTCAGTCTTGGCCACAGTCCCTGAAGAGCTCTGGGAGAGGTGACCACATCCCAACCAGATGGCTTAGCTCAGGGGCAGCCAGGCCCTGGGTTTACCAGGACTCTGAGCCAGGCTCCAGGCTGAGTAAAGCGGATGCCTGGCCTGCTGTGTCCTGCACCCCCTCCGCCTCTCTGCTCAGGTGTAGATCTCAAGCTGTAAGTGCCATCAGAAAGGTGCCCGCATGTCACCACACATCCAGGGCTGCAGAGAGCGTAGGGGCTGTGGGTGTTCTCGGCGCTGCAGTGAACCCCACCTGGAGAAGGTACGTCATCTCCAGTTTACACATGGGGAAACTGAGGCATGGTGCAGCAAAGCCACTCATTCAAGGCAGAGTCAAGACTTGAGCCAGGAAGTCTGGAGCACTCAGGGAACTTGGGATACGAGTCCTGAGACCACCAGATTCGTAGGCCTAGAGCTCAGGAGAAAGCCTGAGGTCCCTGGGGTTGCTGAGGCTGTATGGAGAGTCTTCAAGAGCTGGCTGTCAAAAAGCCGGGAGGTCCCCTACAGGGAAGGAAGAAGGAGAGGGTCTAGGGGAGGCAGCCTGGACCAAGTGTGTGGTGCACTGGAGGGACCCAGTGGACTGTGGGTGTGCAGCCCTGCACAGGGGCCTCCCAAAGATGACAGAGGTGTGTGAAATGGGGCAGTCCACTTCCTAGAGACTGGCTAAGTGGAGGGGAGGAGTCTCTGGGGGCAGGACCATCAGGGATTTCTTTTTCTCTCTGACATCACTGTATTTCCCAAGTAGACTATAGAAGTCATGCCTTGACTGTGTAATGGAAAGCAGTTTTTTTTCTTTTTTGAGACAGAGTCTCACTCTGTCACCCAGGCTGGAGTGCACTGGCACGATCTCGGCTCACTGCAAGCTCTGCCTCCCGGGTTCACGCCATTCTCCTGCCTCAGCCTCCCAGGTAGCTGGGACCACAGGCGCCTGCCACCACGTCCAGCTAATTTTGTGTGTTTGTGTGTGTGTGTGTGTGTGTGTGTTTAGTAGAGACGAGGTTTTACCGTGTTAGCCAGGATGGTCTCGATCTCCTGACCTTGTGATCCACCCATCTCGGCCTCCCAAAGTGCTGGGATTACAGGCGTGAGCCACCGCGCCTGGCCATGGAAAACTTTTTATTTAACAATCACAACAGGGAAAAATACTAAAGGAGTGCTCCACCAATTTTTGAATGTTCTTTTCTGACACGGGTTCCCCACCTTCAGGCTCACTCCTCCATCTGGTACTGGCTCCTGCAGTCATGCACTTCTGTGCTTTTGGCAAAAGAGGTTTCACATGATGAGAAAGCTTGGAGAATTGCTGAACACCCCCGCTGCTCCCCGTTAAGCTCCATGGCTCAAATTTTATTGCTCCATTCAAGGGAACTCCAGTGAGGAAAATGAAATCTGAAAGAGGTCCAATAACCCTGTCCATTTCTACGGCGTAGCCGTTGTATATTCTGGGAGACCTACCTCCCTCTGCTTGTACATAAAGTGACACTCTTGTTACTCAGCAGGCGATCTGAGGAAGCTGTTTTGAGAAGAAGGTAGCCAGCTATCAAAAATGCTTGTGTACGAGACATACCTTTTAAAATTTAAAAGAGCACTCCCACTTCTTCTGTTTCTTGTAGTCACAGGTTTGCTTGACTACTTGGAATAATGTCTTTAAAGATGCAAATTTATGAATTTGGGTCACCTGTATATTTTTCGCTGTCAACCAGAAGCCCATTCGGTGCAGGCAGTGCCGTGACGTCTGCCTCGAGGGCCCTTATATTTGCATCCTCTGCAGGAGCCACAGTGGCAGAGCTCCGAGGGGCACCCTGTCCCCAGCACCTCTGCAGATGACCATTTTCATTAGTTTCTGGGGCATCCTTCATGTGTTTCTTTTGGAAGATTAAAAAAATCCATATCTGTGTTTATTCATATTTTCTGTATACTCTGTTGCACTGTGCTGTTTTCACCTAACAACGTATCCTGGGAATCGCGCCTTCTCAGGTTATAACAATGCTCCTGCTTCCTTACAGCTACATAGTGCTCCATTGTGGGGATGAACCTATTAGTTCAACCATTCTCCTGTGGCTGGTCATCGAGCTTACTCCAGTGCTTTGCTATTACAAAATAATGTGTCAATTAATAACTCTGTGCATATGTTACTGCACATTTGTGAAGATGTAGCCTCAGATATCGGTTTTTTTTACAGAGACAGTGTATTTCTCTGTTGCCCAGGCTGGAGTGCAGTGGTGCGATCACAGCTTACTGTGCAGCCTCCACCTCCTGGGCTAAAGCCATCCTCCCATCTCAGCCTCCTGAGTAGCTGGGACTACAGGTGCATATCACCATGGCTGGCTAATTGTTTAAATGTTTTTAGATACAGGGTCTAGCTCAGTTGCCCAGGCAGGTCTCAAACTCTTGGCCTCAAATGATCCTCTTCCCTTGGCCTCCCAAAGCACTTGGATTACAGGTATGAGCCACTGCACCTGGCCCTCAGATACTGATTTCTAACCGTATGTGTGTGTCGTGTGTGCGTGTGTGTATGTGTGTGTGTGTCGTGTGTGTGTATGTGTGTGTGTGTCGTGTGTGTGTGTGTGTGCGTGTGTGTGTGTGTCGTGTGTGTGTGCGTATGTGTGTGTGTGTCGTGTGTGTGTGTGCGTGTGTGTGTGTGTGTCGTGTGTGTGTGTGCGTATGCAGAAAAGAAAACTTGACTTCCATGGAGGTGGCTGTCGTCTTAGTCTGCTCCTACTAAACAACAACAAAAACAAAACCATAAAAACATTTGATAATCTAATCTGGATGTGAAAGATGTGGCTCCCGAGGGTTGGAAGGAATCAGAGAAACAGATGTGAATGACTTTGTCTGAGAAATATCCATGATCTTGGAATGGGAGAAGCCAGTGGAGGAACAGAGGGGAGCCCCACTAAGAGTGCATGGAGGGCTTCTGCAAACCTGGCAGTGGTGGCAGGGGCTGCTCTGACAGCCACCTTTGCTGCCCCGAGTCTGCAGGAAGGCCCAATGCACACACAAAAGCCTTGTGTTTTAAGAAATCAAGGACATGGAAAGACACAAAAAAGCAATGTTTAGAGAAAACAGGAAAGCCAAGAATCAACAGGCAGATGACAGAGTGCCTGAGTTTCAGTAGAAAAATCACTTTCAGGCATAGAGCATAAAGTTACAGTTGGTTCAAATCCAAAAAATCATCTCACTCAACAATATAATATCACTTCATGTTTCAAGGTATGTTTGGGCAATTCACACAGAGGGTTTGCCAGGTCTGGGGAAGAGGCTTACATGGACATTGGACGTGGCCATTCCCTGGAGGGGAGGACTCACAGCAGAGATTTCAGCAGGGCTCTCAGCGGAAGACACAGGGCAGACTCACCAATGTCCACAAAACTCAAAGGGGACTGCAGCACTATGCGGCTCTAGGGGTGGAGGGTCCGGGCAGTGGCATGGGTGAGACCCAGGAGCTGCCAGTGCCATGGTCGTGTGTGAGGTCCCAGGGGAACCCAGGCTCGCAGGGTACTGAAGAGCACCTTGTCCATGCTGTATTTCATATCCTGTTAAGTTGAACCCTCCATAGATGAGCCTCCACAAGCCAGCATGGCAGCCACCTCCTCATGGCCAAATCCTTGCAAATGACAGAAAACGTATGCTTTTGTTAAATCAAGTTCAGCCCAACGCTGCCTCCTAACATATTTTAAGTTAGACCTAAAGGTTTTTCTGTACGTTGTGAACTATAACAAGTGGAGGTGTAAATAGACCATGGCCTACTCTTGTGCCAGTCACCTAGTTTTGACCAATCAAATGTGGCCAACTGTTTGAACCATGTTCAAATAAGGCAAACGCCAAGCTATCACCAGTCCAGCTGTGTGGTGGTTGTCGTTGTTGTTGTTGTTGTTGTTGTTGTTGTTGTTTTGAGATGGAGTCTCACTCCCTTCACCCAGGCTGGAGTGCGGTAGCTGGATCTCCACTCACTGCAACCTCTGCAGTGATTCTTGTACCTCAGTCTCCTGAGCAGCTGGGATTACAGGCGCACACCACCGCGCCTGCCTACTTTTTGTATTTTTAGTAGAAACGGGGTTTCACCATGTTGGCCAGGCTGGTCGCAAACCAACTGAGCCGTTTCTGCACCTCACTTCTGTTTTCTGTACGTCACTTTCCTCTTTCTGTCTGTAAATCTTCTCCCACCACGTGCCTGCACTGGAGTCTCTGAGCCTGCTCTGGCTTGGGAGGTCGCCTGATCCCCGAATCATTCTTTGCTCAATGAAAGTCTTACATTTAATTCAACTGAAGATTTTCCTTTTAAAACTTCCAATAAATAGGTCCATAACTCCTTTAGAATTCCTAACATATCAGATGCAAATAGGATTTGGATTGAAGGAAGACATCACAATCCAAAAGGGACAGAGGCTAGAAAAAAGATGAGAAAGTCCAGGTCGACTGGGGCTGGGAGCTGTCAGGTGTGGGGTGAAAGTCAGGCACCCGAGAAGTCAGTCGGGGACAAGACACAAATCACCCCACAAATCACACATCACACACACCCACACCACACTCATCACAGCACACACACACCACACTCACACACAAACCCCACACTGTACACACCATACATCATACTACACACACACACACACCCCGTTACCATACATCACACCACACATATACACACACCCCACACTCACAGCACTCCATACATGCACTCACACACACACCCCACACAGACACACAGATTTGGGACTGGAGCCAACATCTGATTCTGGGGAGAAGTCTATAAGGACATACACAGGCAATAACTCTTTGGTGTTAATATGATCCAATCTAGAAAACTATCTCTTGTATGACCAGGCAGCTACCTGCTGTCAACTACATTTTGTGTCTCAAAACAATCATATTCGTGTGATATTTGTTTAGGAAAAAATACATACACATGAACATGAATAACTGTGGTTGTTGCAGAAAGGTGTTTCCTGCTTCCTTATCCTGCCTGTATGAGACTAATTTTATTCTTTAAAGCTTAGTTTATGACTTTACTGATGAGAAACTGAAGGGGGCCAGCCCCTCCACACCTGTGGGTATTTCTCGTCAGGTGGGACGAGAGACTGAGAAAAGAAATAAGACACAGAGACAAAGTATAGAGAAAGAACACTGGGCCCAGGGGATCGGCTCTCAGCATACGGCAGACCCGCACGGGCACCGGTCTCCGAGTTCCCTCAGTATTTATTAATTACTATTTTCACTATCTCAGCAAGGGAAATGCAGCAGGAGAACAGGGTAATAGTGGGGAGAAGATCAGCAAGAAAACACGGGAGCAAAGGAATCCGTGTCATAAATAAGTTCAAGGGAAGGTACTATGCCTGGATGTACACGTAGGCCAGATTTATGCTTTTCTCCACCCAAACATATCAGTGGAGTAAAGAGTAACAGAGCAGCACTGCCACCAGCATGTCTTGCCGCCAGCCACAGGGCAGTTTTCTCCTATCTCAGAACAGAACAAATGTACAATCGGGTTTTACACCGAGACATTCCATTCCCAGGGGCATGCAGGAGACAGAGGCCTTCCTCTTATCTCAACCGCAAGAAGCCTTCCTCTTTTACTAATATCCTCAGCACAGACCCTTCACGGGTGTCCTGCTGGGGGACAGTCAGGTCTTTCCCATCCCACGAGGCCATATCTTAGGCTGCCTCAGTGGAGAGAAACCTTGGACAATACCCGGCTTTCCTGGGCTGAGGTCCCTGCGGCTTTCTGCAGTGCATTGTGCCCCTGGTTAATTGAGAATGGAGAATGGCGATGACTTTTACCAAGCACGCTGCCTGTAAACATTGTTAACAAGGCACATCCTGCACAGCCCGAAATCCCTTAAACCTTGATTCCATACAGCACATGTTTCTGTGAGCACAGGTTGGGGCTAAAGTTACAGATTAACAGCATCTCTAGGCAAAACAATTGTTCAGGGTACAGATCAAAATGGAGTTTCTTATGTCTTCCTTTTCTACACAGACACAGTAACAGTCTGATCTCTCTTTTCCCTACAGAAACAAAGACAGAAGTGGGAAAGGGTTGCCTCTAATTACTAAGGAAATTCTTAAACAAGTGTTTTCACAAGGCATGTTGTAAAAATAAACTAAATCCAGAGGGGAAGTTGGAGTTAAAAGTGGGTTTTAGGTACTGTCAGTCAAACAAAATTATTATATATCAGTTAGCTTTTGCTGCATAACAAACTTCTCCAAAACTTAATGGTTTAAAACAATGCTCATTTATTAGCTCAGGATTCTGTGGTTATCAGTTCTAGCTGGGTTAGATGGGATTCCTCAGTTTGCCTCATCTGGACTCTCTTCCACACCCATAGTTGGCTGGTGCTCAGCTGTGAGACTGGTGGTTTGAGGTAATCTGACAAATGGCCCTACAGGATATCAGGTCCTAGTCCCTGGAACCTGTAAACATTACATTATATGGGGAAAGAACGGCCTTTGCAAATGATTGTTGAAGATCTGGCAATGTAGAGATTATCCTAGACTCTGAATGGGCCCTAAATGAAATCTCAAGTGTCCCTACAAGAGACAGGCAGAGGAAGACCTCAGACAGAACAGGGCAGAATCTGGAATCCCAGCTACTTGGGAGGCTGAGGTGGGAGGATTGCCTGAGCCCAGGGAGGTGGAGGCTGCAAGTGAGCTCTGATGGTGCCACTGCACTCCAGTCTGATGTCCCATACAGAGTCTGGTCCAAAGTAGCAATGAGTGGTAGTGATCATCAATATCATTATCAGCATCATTCTCACAGTCATCAGCACCACCATTTTCATCATCCTCGTATCATAATCCTCACCATTGCCACCCCATCATCACCTTCATCACTGCCGTGATCATCACCATCACCACCACTGTCATCAGGAGCAGCCTCACATCATCTTCATCTCACCATCACCACCAACACAGCGTCTCCACCGCCACCATTCAACTTACTTTGCTCTGCATCTGTTCAGAGCTCCTCATGTGGCAGACAATGTACTCACTTTCAGAGTGGGTTAATAAAATTTCATTTTGTATTTTTTTAATTTCACTCATTGTAAGGCCACACTTACAGTACTTCCAGCTGATGTGGCCAGTCTTCCCTGAAAGACGATCCCTCGCTCTCCCCAGGGCCCAGCTCCTCCAGCATTACTCACGGCCCCCTGGGCCATGTGCAGTAGAGCAGAACAACTCAAATGAGGTCCGTGCATTAGGGGGAAGGCAAGCCCTGCAGAGGCAATGGAGAAGCCAATGCCTGCCCATCCCACCCCTTTTCCATCCCACAGGGGACCTGCTCTTAACATACCCGAAATCACCATCCATCACTCCAATGCCTGTCACAACACGTGGGCAGTCTGGTGCCTGCCTGGCAGCTGGGTGACCTTGGGGAAGCCTCTTAACCTCTTCAAGCTCCATTTATTAATCTGTAAATGAGGAATAATGTGACTTTCAGGGCTCTGTGGGCAACCCTAAGTGTGAATGGGCCTGCCTCTAGCAGAGGGATTAAGAGTGTTCAATAGAGATTTGGCAAATGGACGGATAGATTGACAGATGATGGGCTAGAGTGTGTCTCTCATGCAGATTCCTAAGCACTTCCATACACTTCATCCTTACCACATCCCTGAGATGCAGGAAGGGCAGGAACAGAGCCCTTCAAAGAAAACCTTTCCCAAGATCCCGGTGAGGTGGGTACTGGTCTTCACAGCAAAGTGCAGCACATCCTGATTAGCAGCCCCCGCACTACAGAGCCAGGGACGTGGGTCCTCTGTCATGCAAGCCCAGTGTTTCTTGTATGAATCATGCACGGACAATTTCTAAAGAAAAAAAATCTCATAACTCACTAACGCCAAGCTAAGTTGTTTTTAATCATATATCAAATATATACTTATATAAACTCAATGTAAACTCAAAACAAATAGACAAATTAGAGGCCATTAAACCCACCATGCCTATGACATCAGCCTACAGTGAACACCCATGGGGAAGCTCCGATGTGCTGTGCGGCCCTCCCACTCTTTCCTCAGGTACGGTCTGCGGGACTCCCTCCAACTCCCCTCCCCCGACACGTACCCACTTACTCCTGGGGGATGGGGCTCCCCCGGCCTCCTTGTTTTCCCTACACACTCTTAGGAGTGGGCTTGCTCCTTGCCCAGGGAGGGGTGATGGGCGCAGGCCCTCCCCAGGCACTGGCCACTGATAGCTCCTACCAAAAACCCAAAGCCTCCCTGTAGGGGTGCAAGTGCTGGGGTGGGCAAAGGGCTGTCCACTCACCTGATGGGGCTGCTAAGCGCCTCTGGCCTGTCCTGGGGTGACCAAGCAGGATGCCCCCCATTGGCCTCCTGACCCTCCCTTAGCCCCTCTGCACCCTGTGTGCTGCCTGCAGGGGTGGCTCCAGCAGTTTCCTGGAGCCTCAGTTTTGGTTGCTTCTGTCCAATGAGAGCAATAAGACAGAGGCAACTGTCTTATCCTGTCCTTCCGGTGGCCCTGCAGCTCCTGCAGGTTCTCATGATAAGCTCTCCACAGGCCCCTGTTGGCAGGGGCCATAGTGTCTGCTGGGGCCCAGCACATGATGTGATTAGTGAGAGGGAGAGAGGGACAGTGGGTCACACATGGGGGTCAGTCACCTTCTGAAGCTGACAGTGGGACTCCCCCCTTGTTTGGCCATAAAGTGTGATGGTGCCCCAGACACCCATGGGATGTCCAGATGGACTCTGACAGGCCAACAGCTGGGGAGGTGCAGGTCGGGACAGGGGAGCTGATCCACAGTCAGGATGACCTCATCGACCTCTGATCTCCAGTTCATCTCCAGGCTGGGCCAGGATCCAGTTCACTAAGGCAACCTCCAAGAGCCTCCCAGTTAAAGGAAAACCCCCCCAAGCACATTTGTGAGGCCAAGAACCCACTTGCTCCCACTGACTTTTTAACAAGTTGCAGTAGGGCTGAACACGGTGGCTCACACCTGCAATCTCAGCACTTTGGGAGCCCAAGGCAGGAGGATCACTTGAGCCCAGGAGTTCGAGGCCAGCCTGGGTAACATGGTGAGACCTTGTCTCTACAAAAAATAAAAATAATTGTTTTTAAAAGTTGCAGGAGCCAGGCGTGGTGGCAGGTGTCTGTGGTCCCAGCTACCTGGGAGGCTGAGGCTTGGAGGCCAAAGACGCAGTGAGCTATGATCATGGCACTGAACTCCAGCCTGGGCCACAGAGTGAGACCTTGTCTCTAAAAACATGGGTTGTGCCATGGAGGTGACTGTCTTTGTACTAAGGGAGGCTGTGGGCTGAGCATCCTCTGGTGATGGACCAAGCCTCGAGGTCAACGAAGACATCTGGCCACAGCTCAGCCTCGTCTGTCCTGTTCACGCTGACACCTGTGCTGTTCACGCTGACACCTGTGCTGTTCACGCTGACATCTGTGCTGTTCACGCTGACACCTGTCCTGTTCACGCTGACACCTGTGCTGTTCACACTGACACCTGTGCTGTTCACGCTGACACCTGTGCTGTTCACACTGACATCTGTGCTGTTCACACTGACACCTGTCCTGTTCACGCTGACACCTGTGCTGTTCACGCTGACACCTGTGCTGTTCACGCTGACACCTGTGCTGAACCCATGTCCTCAGTGCCAGGTGGGGAATTCTGGTGTAGAGGACTCAGCACTCCAGGACTAAAAACAAGGCCTCAGCCTTGGCTCACCAGGTCCCTCACTTTTCAGTACTCCACACGCGAGTGAGGTGCAAGGCTGGTGAGTCCCCCAGGCCAAGCTCACCACACTGAGGGAACACAGGGTGAGGGGACTGACCACGGTGAAGGCAGCACCCGAGAGGCTGCGCATGCCTGGCCTTCCAGTGCGAGGTCTGGAGTGGAGGTGGGTTCTCCAGCATGGAGAACCTGCTGCTGAAAACGCTTCCGGGTAATTTCTCATGGTCACTCTGCAGAGAGATTGTGGTGGCTGGAGGTACCCGGCTGTCTGGGGTTTTATCCAAGTTCATTTGGCTGCACACACATTAGCAAACTCCCCGCTGTGCGAAAAGGCCGCTGATGCGGTTGACAGCTGAATTCCAGAGAAAGGGGCCTCAAGTGCACCGTCTGGACCCCTCGGGGCACGGCAAGGCATGTGTCTGCGTGTGTGTGGAGAAGCATATTTTGTAAAGATCCAGTCAAGTGTGTCTGGGATGGGGCCTTCCTGTCACAATATTGAGATTGCTTTGTGGCCTCTGGGGTCAGACACTCCAGCTGTCAGCTTGCAGACATGAAGGACTCAGTGGCACAGAAACCTCATGACAGGGCGCAGGCTGGAAAGTCATCTTAACCCAGCACTGACCAGGACCAGCGAGCTGCCCCGGAGCTGGTGGGTGGCAGCCAGTGTCTTCACCTGGGCCCCGTCGGGACTGGAGCTTGTTTCTCCCACGTTCCCGAGTTTGAGTCTGAGACATTCACTGCAGGTTTGATTTTTAAAAACATCCACAAAAAAAATAATATAAAAAATGCACCATAGGCCAGGCGTGGTGGCTCACGCCTATAATCCTAGCACTTGGGAGGCCGAGGCGGGAAGATCACCTGAGGTCAGGAGTTCAAGACCAGCCTGGCCAACATGGCGAAACCCTGTCTCTACTAAAAATGCAAAAATTAGCTGGGCGTGGTGGCGTGCGCCGGTAGTCTCAGCTACTTGGGAGGCTGAAGCCGGAGGATCATTTGAACCCTGGAGGCAGAGATTGCAGTGAGCCAAGACTGCACCACTATACTCCAGCATAGGCAATAGAGAGAGACTGCATCTCAACAACAAAACAAAACAAAACATCATAAGCACCATACTTTGTGAACTGAAGTTTCATTACCAGGGGCTCACCAGAGCTGGGGATATCCAAGGGTTGTGTCCCACACCCCAGGCCAGACTCGCCACTCCTGTGCATGTGACATACACATCCCATCATGCTAACATTCCCATGTTCTCACCACACACACATAAACCCTCCAGCCCAAACATAGCGTAACCAGAGGCATCCATTCACCATCTATCCTGGTCAAAATCTATCCAGAGAAACTGCACACCTGCAATTCCTGAAACAGCATCTGCAACAAACCAGGGTGGGAGGCAGGAAGCCAAAAGCAGGAGCACACAGGGCCCTCCAGGTGCACAGAGCCCACCAGGCACAGAGCCCTGGCCAGCAGGCACATTGCTCACCTGCATCAGGGCTTTTCGGCCCAGAAGTCAACAAAGTTAGAATCCAGGTGAGCATTTGGGCCCCCAGTGGTTATAAAGCTGAGCGATAAGTACAAAATCATGCCTGTCTTTTGTGCTCTGTCTCCTAGGCTGGAGTGCAGTGACATGATCTCAGCTCATGGCAACCTCCGCCTCCCGGGTTCAAGCAATTCTCCTGCTTCAGCATCCCGAGTAGCTGGGATTATAGGCACATACTGCTGCGCCCAGCTAATTTCTTGTATTTTAATAGAGACAGGGTTTCACCGTGTTGCCCAGGCTGGTCTCAAACTCCTGAGATCAGGCAATCTGTCCCGCTCAGCCTCCCAAAGTGCTAGGATTACAGACGTGAGCCACAGAGCCCAGCCATGCCTGTCTTTTTAACACCAACTCACCTTGTTCTACTAATTACATGAGGGTAACCTATCCCCTGGGCAGGGATCTCATGGGGCCGGGAGCAGCCTGTCAGCAAGGACAGAGCAAGGGCTGGCACCAGCAGGCAGCATTCAAAGAGGCTTGACTGTGGTTCCATGGACAGCTGGCTAGAGACTGTAAAGAAAAACTTAACTTCCAAACAAGTTAACAAGTAAGCGACAATTTAACTTCTTAACTTTGAATCAGCTTCTAAATTGATTGAGACCTGTCTCAGATATTCGTTGGTTTAGAAGTGTAGAAATATCTCTTTGAGACTTGGCTTTCAATTCTTTTTAATACATCCTCAGAAGTGGAATTGCTGGATCATATATAATTCTGTTTAATTTTTGAAGAAACTGCTATACTGTTTTCTACAGCAGCTTAACTATTTTATATTCCTACCAACAGTGTGCAAGTTTTCTAATTTCTCCACAATCTTACCAACATGTGCTATCTTTAAAAATTTTGTTTAATTTTGTTTAGTTTTTATAATAGCTATCTGAATGGGCATGAGGCAGTATCTCATTGTCATTTTGTAGTTTTATTTTGCATTTCCCTAATGTTCAGTGATGTTGAATATCTTTTCATGGGCGTATTGGCCATGTGTATATCTTCTCTGGAGAAATGTCTGGAAGTCCTTTGCCCATTTTTGAATCAGGTTGTTGTTGAGTTTTAAGAGTTTTCTATATATTTTGGATATTAATCTCTTATCAGATATAGGACTTGCAAATATTTTCTTCCATTCTGTGGGTTGTCTTTTCACTTCGTTGGTAATGTCTTAAGATGCACTTTTCTTATTTTTAGAAAGTCCCACTTGTTTGTTGCTTTGTTTTGTTTTTTGCTGCCTGTACTTTTGGTGTCATATCCAAAAAAATCCTTGCCAAATCCAGTGCCATAAAACTTTTGCCCTGTGTATTATTCTATAAGTCTTATAGTTTCAGGTTTTACTTTTAGGTCCTTAGTTTGGTTAGTTTTTGTATATGGTCTTAGCTAAGGATCCAACTTCATTCTTTTGCATGTTGCTATCCAGTTTTCCCAGCACCATTTTTGAAAGATTGTCTTTTCCCCACTAAATGGTATTGGCACCCTTGTCAAAAATCATTTGACCATACATGTGAGAGTTTATTTCTGGGCTCTATTCTATTTCATTGGTGTATATATATATATATATATATATATCTGTCTTTATGCCAATACCACACTGTTTTAATTACTGTAGCTTTGTAGTTAATTTTGACATCAGAAAGTGTGAGTTCTTCAGCTTTGTTCTTTTTCAGGATTGTTTTGGCTACTTGCGGTTTCTTGAGATTCCATATAGATTTTAGAATGGGTTTCAAAAAAACATTGGGATTTTGATAGGGGTTGCATTGAATCTTTAGGTAGTATTGACATCTTAACAATATTAAGATTTGCAATCCATGAACACGGGATTTATGTCTCCTTTTTTTCAGAAATATTTCATAGATTTCATTGTAGAAGCCTTTCATTTTCTTGGTTAAGTTAATTTCTAAGTATTTTATTCTTTTTGATGCTGTTGTAAATGAAATTGTTTTCTTAATTTTCTATTCAGACTGTTCATTGTTAGTGTAAAGAAATGCAACTGATTTTTGTGTGCTAACTTTGTATCCTGCAACTTTTCTAAATTCATTTATTAGTTCTACCAGTTTTTTATGTGTATGTGGAATCATAAAGGTTTTCTATATTCACAGTTATATCACCTGCAGACAGATAATTTTATGTTTCTTTCCAATTTGCATACCTTTCATTCCTTTTTGTTGCCTAATTGCTCTGGCTAGAACTTCCAGTACTGTGTTGAATAAAAGTAGCAAAAGTAGGCATTCGTAACTTTCTCCTATCTTAGAGTAAAAGTTTTCAGTATTTTCCCATTAGTAAGAACTAAAACTATAAAACTCTTAGAAGAGTTTATAGGAGTAAATCTTCGTGACTTTGAATTAAGACCTGTTTTCTCAGCCGGGCACAGTGGCTCATGCCTGAAATCCCAGCACTTTAGGAGGCCAAAGTGGGCAGATCATGAGGTCAGGAGATCGAGACCATCCTGGCTAAAACGGTGAAACCTCGTCTGTATTAAAAAAATACAAAAAATTAGCTGGGTGTGGTGCTGGGTGCCTGTACTCCCAGCTACTCGGGAGGCTGAGGCAGAAGAATGGCATGAACCCAGGAGGCAGAGCTTACAGTGAGCCGAGATCGCACCACTGCACTCCAGCCTGGGTGACAGAGCAAGACTTTGTCTCAAAAAAAAAAAAAAAATTGTAGGTGAATGTTTACAGCAGCATTGTTCATAATAGCCAAAATGCACAAGCAGCCCAAATGCCAATCACCAGATAAATGAATAAACAAAATGTAGTATATCCATGCAATGGAATATTATTCATACATAAAAAGGAATGTCTCACACCTGTAATTCCAGCACTTTGGGAGGCCAAGGTGGGCAGATCACAAGGTCAAGAGATCAAGACCATCCTGGTCAACATGGTGAAACCCTGTCTCTATTAAAAATGCAAAAATTAGCTGGGCATGGTGGCGGGTGCCTGTAGTCCCAGCTACTCAGGAGGCTGAGGCAGGAGAATCACTTGAACCCAGGAGGCAGAGGTTGCAGTGATCCGAGATCACGCCATTGCACTCCAGCTTGAGCAACAAAAGCGAAACTCCGTCCCCCTCTCCCCCGCTAAAAAAAAGGAATGTTCTGATACATACTACAATGAGATCTTGAAAATATGATGCTAAATGAAAGAAGCCAGTCACAAATGTGGGGAAAAGAAAGAGAGATCAGACTGTTACTGTGTCTATGTAGAAAGAAGTAGACATAAGAGACTCCATCTTGTTCTGTACTAAGAGAAATTCTTCTGCCTTGAGATGCTGTTAATCTGTAACCCTAGCCCCAACCCTGTGCTTGCAGAGACAGGTGCTGTGTTGACTCAAGGTTTAATGAATTCAGGGCTATGCAGGATCTGCTTTGTTAAAAAAAAGTGCTTGAAGACAGCCTGCTGGTTAAAAGTCATCACCATTCTCTAATCTCAAGTACCCAGGGACACAATATACTGCAGCGGCAGGGACCTAGGAAAGCCAGGTATTGTCCAAGGTTTCTCCCCATCTGATAGCCTGAGCTATGGCCTTGTGGGAGGGGAGGGTCTGTGCTGAGGAGGATTAGTGAAGGAGGAAGGCCTCTTTGCCGTTGAGGGAGAAAACCGCCCTAGGGCTGGAGGTGAGACGTGCTGGCGGCAATACTGCTCTTTGATGCACGATGTTTGTATACCTGCACATCAGGGCACAGCACCTTTCCTTAAACTTATTAATGACACAGAGACCTTTGTACACATGATTTCCTGCTGACCCTCTCCCCACCATAGGGGAAATTGGGCCCTATTGTCCTGCCACATCCCCTTCTCCAAGATGGTAGAAATAATGATCAATAAATACTGAGAGAACTCAGACGGGTGCTGGCGCTTGTCCCCTGGGGCTGAGCGCTGGTCCCCTGGGCCCACTTTTCTTTCTCTATACTTTGTCTCTGTCTCTTATTTCTTTTCTCAGTCTCTCATCACACCTGATGAGAAATGCCCACAGGTGTGGAGGGGCAGGCCACCCCTTCAACAAATCGTGTATTGTACAATCCAGTCTATATGAGATGTCCAGAACAGGCAAATCTATAGAGACAGACAATAAATGTGTGGTTGCCAGGCACTGGGAGAGAATGGGGAGTGTTTGCTAATGGGCTTGGGGGTTTCTTTTGGGGGTAATGAAACGTTCTAAAATTAGATTGTGATAACGGCCACGAAACTCTATGAATACACAAAAATACATTGAATTGCGCACTTTAAATGGGTGAAAAGACCAGGTGTGGTGGCTTATGCCTGTTATCCCAGCACTTTGGGAGGGCAAGGGAGCAGGATTGCTTGAGGCCAGGAGTTTGAGATGAGCCTGGGCAACATAGTGAGACCCTGTCTCTACAAAAAATACAAAAATTAGCCAGGTGTGGTGGTGCGCACCTGTAGTCCCAGCTACTCAGAAGGCTGAGGTGGGAGGATCAATTGCATTCAGGAGTTCGAGGCTGCAGTGAGCTATCACTGTGGCAACTGTACTCCGGCCTGGGTGACAGAGCAAGAGCCTCTTTTTTAAAAAAATTTTTTTTAAGGTGCTTAAAACATATGCAAAACATTCATGAATTTGTTTTACCTACAAGTTTGGCTGATCCTTTAGGTTATCATGTGTGCCTTTGCTACTACCATTGTTTGCAATCGCGTGTCTGTAACTGCGGTTTTTATTGTCCTTCTGCCCTATAAATAGCTTAGAAGATGGTGTTTTTGCTTATTGGCTTGCTTTTGTTTTGGTGTGTTGTGTCTGTATTGTGATCCAGCCTAGGTTGAGAAAGACACTAAACATTTCCCTCTGTGTTCACACTGTTCTGAGTTCCCCCGTAACAAAAACACTGTTTGCTCACTTAACAACCATTTGTTGAGAATGTGCCATATCTCTTCAGATAGAGCAGAAACAAGAGAAGCAGAGTGACCGCCTTCACAGGACTTCCATTTAGTGAAGAAACACGCAGCAAAGAAGTAAAGACACAAAGTCATCAATTGGAAGAATCTGTGTGGAGACCAAGAGTTCTGTGGGCCAGCG
Organism: Theropithecus gelada; assembly: GCF_003255815.1. Classification (NCBI taxonomy): domain Eukaryota; kingdom Metazoa; phylum Chordata; class Mammalia; order Primates; family Cercopithecidae; genus Theropithecus; species Theropithecus gelada. The sequence goes on from NC_037670.1 coordinate 16,487,579, forward strand.
GCAGAAAAGGCTCCTGTGGGATGTAACATTTGAGCAGAGGAAGAACGTCCTTATTTTGCTCTCACATATAGAGTTTGGCCAGGTATAGAATTCGAGGTTCACAATCACATTGCCTGTGAAAAGCTTGGTGTTGGCCTGGTTCTGATTTTTATGTCTTCATAGGTAACTCTCAACTTCCTTTCCCTTGCCCCTGGAAAATTGTGGAGACTTCTATTTGTCGCTGGCATTCTAAAATTTCATGAACATTTTTCTGGTGTGTTTTTCCCTCAGTTTTCCCACAGTGCTCAGAATGCTTGGAAAGCCTTTCAGTCTGAAGACCCATGTCTTAACTGTTTCTTAATCTCTTCTTCTCTTCTTACAGATTATTTCTCCCCCTTGTTCTCTCTGTTCCATTCTTCTCCAGTTCGGGGGAAATTGGGCCTCTAATTGCTTCTCTTGGTCTCTCAACATCTGTTCATGTTTTCCATGTCTTTCTATTTCTTTCTCTGCACTCTGGCAGAATTCCTTGTTTTATGTTTCCAGCCACTTTATTCAACTTGGGGTAGGACTGGGCAGAGGCAATCAGGACTTTGAGGGTCACAGTAACCTATTTCTGGTCCTGGGTGGTGGTTCCCAGGGGGGTTTTTATTGCAATCATTTGTTGAGTAGCACACCTGTTTTATGCCTTTCATCTGTAAATAGATTGCATTTCACAACTTTTTAAAAAGTTGAACAAACTCTCTAATCCTCAGATTGCTCCTTTTTCTCAGAAGATGTTGTTCTGTGAACGCAGCCACTTCTTAAAGGTCTGTGAGGATACTCAGAATTTTTAAAAGATTCTCTCCTCTTACTTATTGCCTGTTAACCTTGGCCTTTTGTTTTGGTGGTTCTGGTTTTTCTCGAGTGTCTGGCGAGCCCTGCCTACCATTTGTGTATTATGGATGAAGGCGAGAAAGGTGTCTCCTGCATTGCTGGCCTCTCCCACAGGAGAGAAAGCAACATCAGAGAGGCCAGTAGCCCCACTGGAGGCCCGACGACCAGGCATGCTTAAGGAATTCATGAGGTCCACTGCAGAGGAGGCTGGGATGGAGGTGAGGGGAGGACGGGGGACAGGAGGGCTAGGGGCTCTGGTGGGTCACCAATAGGCCATCCGGAAAGGTGGGGGAGCAACTATGTGTCAGAATCCCGTCAATATGGCACCTCACCACCAGGAGTATGAGTCTGGTGTTGAATGAACGTGAGCCCACAGCTTCATGTGTGCTCAGCCAGGGAGGCTGTGTGTGGCTCAAGGCTGGGAGGGAATTGGCAGCTAGGACCTCCCTAAGGGCTGGCGTCAGCCCCTGGCACAGCTGGGTTTACACGAGCTGAGTGGTCCATGGCTGTTCTGACTCTGAGTGACATGCAGTGGGGCTCTGCAGCTTTTCCACTTTACCTGGAGGCCGTGAGGGACTGAAGGGAGAAGACCAGGGAGGCACCAGAGGTTGTGGGCTCCCCCACCCCGGGAACTGTGTAGACCTTTCCTGGAGTCCTCATCTCCTCCGGTGTCTGCTCAATCGTCACTTCCTGAAAGGCGTACTTTCTTCATTTTCATTTTTATTTTTACTTTTATTGAGATGAAGTCTTGCTCTTGTCGCCCAGGCTGAAGTGCAGTGGTGTGATCTCGGCTCGCTGCAACCTCCACCTCCCAGGTGTGCTTTGCAGGAGGACTTGCAAGCAGAGGTCACCAGTGAGCACAGGTGTCTCAAAGAAGGGTGGAAGTTCAATGTCTGTCAGTTACCCACAAGAATGCCGTTTGCTGCAGGTCTGTGCCCTGTGCTTGGCTGCTTTTTATGAGTTGTCTATGTTGGAAATTCGTAAAACTGATTCAAGTTAAAAAAAAAAAAAGAAAAGGAGAACGTTTAGGTTGCATCTGTTCTCACCTAATTAAAACTTACTAAAACGTAATAATTTGTTCCATCGCTTTTTAGACTTGTAAATATTTGCGCATCCTCTCACCATGGATAAAAGGGGCATTTTACATCTAGACAGGTGGTGAGATCTTTAACCAAGGGGAGAGGGAGGGTTTCACTCAGTTGCTTTTCCAAGGACTGTCTGTGGTCAGGGGCCTGGGAATTCCCCTCCACACCTCCCTGGTCCCTCGGGACGCTGCTGCAGGTCCTGACTGGACGAGAAGCAAGGGCTGAGCGGGCCAAGGGGCCGCTGTATGCTGGGCCTGGCCACTGCCCGAGGGAAGGGGTGTGACTTGTGTCTGGGTAGCCTTGGCTGGATGTGGGGTCCCAGGAAGCACCACCTTCAGTGCAGGTATTCAGCTGCCGACAGGAGCTTACGTCACAAGGCCAGGCAGCCGAGGCTTTCTCTTCACAAGCAAAGTGTCAGAAACGAAACCCACACCCTCACGCACCATTACCCCCCTCCACTGGGCGGTGAGAGGTGGGTGGTGAGGAAGGGGATCCTCCATCCTGGGCTCACTGTCCATTCCACCATGGCCCTCCACCGCCGGGCCCTGCAACAGCTTGAAGGCTCCCACTCCCAGGCCGAGCTGGCTGGAGATGCCACATCCTCGTCATGCTCCTTGGCTGTTTTTTTTTGTTTGTTTTTTTTTGTTTTTTTTTTTTTGAGACGGAGTCTCGCTGTGTCGCCCAGGCTGGAGTGCAGTGGCCGGATCTCAGCTCACTGCAAGCTCCGCCTCCCGGGTTCACGCCATTCTCCGGCCTCAGCCTCCCGAGTAGCTGGGACTACAGGTGCCCGCCACCTCGCCCGGCTAGTTTTTTGTATTTCTTAGTAGAGACGGGGTTTCACCGGGTTAGCCAGGATGGTCTCGATCTCCTGACCTGGTGATCCGCCCGTCTCGGCCTCCCAAAGTGCTGGGATTACAGGCTTGAGCCACCACGCCCGGCCGCTCCTTGGCTGTTACTTATGCCTTTCACACTCTCCTCAAACTTCCTCCCCAAGCTTCACCCTCCTCGCTGCCTGCCGATAACTCTCACTGCAGAAGGACAGGAACCTCCAATGAGGCCTTCAGTACCTAACCCTGCCCCACACTTCCACAACACTCTCGTCATCACCGAGGACAAGGCACTCCTCAGCCCTTCCAGGACTTGGGACCTCTCACTCTGGAGCTTCAGTTCCAATCTCCCTCAGGAAGCAGCAACCTCTCCCTCTGGTAGATCTCCAAATTCTACAAACACGCTCTACCAAGATGACTGGTTGCACCTACCAAGATCACGTTTTCTTCTTCCCACCCCCATTTCTCAAACACACACACACACACACGAACACCTTGTTGGTTTTGTTTCTCTAGAAAACCCCAATACAGATTTTGTTAGCAAGAAGTGGGGTGCTACTGAAACAAACACCTAAATACATGCAAGCAGCTTCAGAATCGAGTCATATGCAGAGGCTGGAATCATTTTAAGGAGCTTGCTAGAAATACGGACATCAGGGTGATTCTGATGAGTCTCAGGTGGAACTGAGGAGCATGTTATTGGAAACTGGGGAAAAGGCCATCCTTGTTAGAAAGTGGCAAAGAACTTTAAAGAACTTGGCTGGACTGTGTTCCAGTGTTTTACAGAAGGCCAGACAAAGGTGACGAAACTGAATATTTAGCTGAGGAGAGATTTCTTTTCTTTTGTTTTCTTTCTTTACTTTTCTTTTTTTTTTTTTTTTTTTTTTTCCAGACAAAGTCTCACTTTGTTGCCCAGGCTGGAGCACAGTGGCACAATCTTGGCTCACTGCACCCTCCACCTCCCGGGTTCAAGCAATTCTCCTGCCTCAGCCTCCCGAGTAGCTGGGATTACAGGTATACACCACCACACCTGGCTAATTTTGTACTTTTAGTACAGATGGGGTTTCTCCATGTTGGCCAGGCTGGTCTCAAACTCCTGACCTCAGGTGATCTGCCTGCCTCAGCCTCCTAAAGTGCTGGGATTACAGGAATGAGCCACGGCACCCAGCCTAGCTGAAGAGATTTCTAAGCAAAGTGTTGAAGGGACACCTTGGTTCCTCCTGGTTGCTTGTCATAAAACGTGACAGAGATGAATTGATGAAGGAATTATTAAGCAAAACAGAATCAGAACTTGAAGATTTGGAAAATTCTCAGTCTATCCATACCGCAAAAATATGAAAAAGCATGTTCTGAAGACAACACTAAGGTTGTGACTGAACAATTGTTTGATAATCATGGTACAGCTCATTAATCAGCCATCTCAGAGGAAGGGGGTGGAACAGTGCTGGGTTGTCAGACTTCTGGATTCCACAGGACCAACCCACAGAGCTGCTGGGCTGCAAACATGCACCACTCTCCAAAGAAGGGAAGGAATGCCCCCTAAGGTGCTACAGAGAGCATCAGAGCCACCACTTCCACCCCAGGCCCAAGGGACGAGACCACTTCTTCCTGCTTCAGAGATGGCCTCCCCGGTCTTGCAGGCCTGTAAAGTGGGCTGCCCTCGCAGAGAGAAACCAGGTGAGGGTGGCCTCGCCAAGTCATGGCGGCGACACTGCCACCCCAGGGCCCGGGGCCACAGCACCAACTAAAGAGGGTCATTCTCGAGCCCTAGGATCTGATGGAAATTGTCTTGCTAGGTTTTGGGCTTGCTCGAGACCTGTGATCCCTTCCTTCTACTTCTCCCTTTTGAAATGGGGGTGTCTACCCCAGGCCTGACTCATCTTTTTACTCTGGATGCACATCACACGTGCTACTTCTCCCTTTTGAAATGGGGGTGTCTACCCCAGGCCTGATCCATCTTTTTACTCTGGATGCACATCACACGTTCTACATCTCCCTTTTGAAACGGGGTGTCTACCCCAGGCCTGGCCCATCTTTTACTCTGGATGCACATCACACGTTCTACGTCTCCCTTTTGAAACGGGGTGTCTACCCCAGGCCTGACTCATCTTTTTACTCTGGATGCACATCACACGTTCGGTTTCACAGGCTCACAGCCAGACAGGGAATTTTGCCTCAGGGTGAATCATAGCTCGAGTCTCACCCACGGCTGATTTAGGTGATACTTAAATAAGATTCTAGACTATAGAGCATCTAAAGATGAGTTAAGACTTTGGGGGCTGCTGGGGTGGAATGTATTTTCTATGTGTATTTTGAGGGGCCAGAAGCAGAATGCTATGGACTGAATTGTGTCTCCCCAAATTCCTGTGTTGAAGCTCTAATCCCCAATGTGACTGTTGTGGGACATGTGGCCTTTACAGAAGCCATTCAGGTCAAATGAGGCCATAGGATGAAGCCCTGATCCAGCAGGATTAGTGCCCTTACAAGAGGAAACGCAAGAGCACTCCCTTTCTCTCTCCTGCCAAGTAAGGGCACAGGGAGAAGGTGCCTGTCTGCCAGCCAGGAAGAGCAGCCTCAGCAGGAACTGAGGCCAGCACCTTGTTCTTGGTCATCCCAGCCTCCAGAGTTGTGAGAAATAAATTCCTGCTGTTTAAGCTGCCCAGTCTGTGGTATTGTTATGGCAGCCTGAACCAAGACAGAGACTCTATAAGCAGACAAGAACATCAGTAAATATCCAACTAGGTGAACAACACAAGTAGTAAACTGGATCTAAATTACGTATTTGGAGCCCTGCACTCAACAACAGAATACACTTTCTTCTCAAGTGCACACGAATAGCGGACGTGTACCGACTCATAAAACAAGTTTCAATAAATTTCAAGGGATTAGCATTCCTCAATTTGTTTTCTGGCCACAGTGGAATTAAGCCAGAGATCAGTAAGAAAAAGTAACTAAAAAATCCCACCTTTCAAAATTAAGCCGCATGCTTACTTCTAAAAAGCCCATGGCACACCAGAAGAAATTGTCACAGAAATCCGAAAACGTTTGAAACTGAGTGATACTGAAAATATATCAAAATTCACTGTTGCGGCCGGGCGCGGTGGCTCAAGCCTGTAATCCCAGCACTTTGGGAGGCCGAGGCGGGTGGATCACAAGGTCAGGAGATCGAGACCATCCTGGCTAACACGGTGAAACCCCATCTCTACTAAAAACACAAAAAAGTAGCCGGGCGAGGTGGCGGGCGCCTGTAGTCCCAGCTACTCGGGAGGCTGAGGCAGGAGAATGGCGTGAACCCGGGAGGCGGAGCTTGCAGTGAGCTGAGATCGCGCCACTGCACTCCAGCCTGGGGGACAGAGCAAGAATCCGTCTCAAAAAAAAAAAAAAAATTCATTGTTGCATCTAAAGCAATTTTAAAGAAAATTAAGAGTTCTGATCTATGTATTAGAAAGAAGAAAGGTTGAAATCAACGATTTAAGCTTCTATCTCTAGGGGGAAAAAAATAAAGTTTAACCCCTCTCCTCACATGAACAACAAAAATCAATTGCAGGTGGAGTATATGATCTAAGTGCAAGAGAAAACAATACAAGCTATAAAAGAAAATATAATTTCAAATTGGACAATATGACATTTAAGAACTTCTACTTATCAAAATACTCCTATTAAGAGCACAAAAAGCCACAGAGGCTGGGCATGATGGCTCACACCTGTAATCCCAGCACTTTGGGAGGCCGAGACAGGTGGATCACCTGAGGTCAAGAGTTCGAGACCAGCCTGACCAACATGGTAAAAACCCCATCTCTACTAAAAATACAAAAATCAGCTGGGCATGGTGGTAGGCGCCTGTAATCCCAGCTACTCGGGAAGTTGAGGCAGGAGAATCGCTTGAACCCTGGAGGTGGAGGTTGCAGTGAGCCGAGATCGTGCCATTACACTCCAGCCTGGTGATGGAGCGAGCCTCTGTCTCAAAAAAAAAAAAAAAAGCCACTGAAAGGAAAAAGATATTCACAAAAATATGTGTTACAGGACTCAGCCAGACTATATCAGGAATACCTGGAATCTCAATTAGAACTAGAAAAAAAAAAAAACCCTAATAGTAAAATGGGCCAAAGACTTAAACAAGCACGTCAAAAACAGGATATCCAAATGAGCAGCAAATCTACAAAGCTGGATTAGTCATCAGTGAAATATATACCAAGTCCACACGCCCACCAGAGCAGGTAAAATGCAAAACACAACACTGGGTGTTGATGAGGATGCCAGCTCTCATGCACAGCTGGCAGCGATGTCAGATTCCTTGACTTGAAAAGCCGGTATACAGTGTACATCCAACAGAAATGTGTCCATACATGCACCAAAACACATACACGGAAATGTCCACAGTCTCAGTAATCGTAACAGCTAAACCCTGGCAACAACCCAAAAGGACACCATGTGAAATAAGACTCACAAACTGTGGTCTACTCATGCAGTTGAATACTTATGCCACAGTGAAAAAGTAAGCCACAACCACACTGTCTGAAACTCATAGATGAGTCTCACAATGTTTAATTAGAGACGGCAGACGCAAAAGAACACGTGTACAATTCCATTCAGGCAAGAGTAATCGACAGTTACAAGTCAGGACGCCACCCTCGAGAGGGTGGGCACTGAGCGGAAGGGGAATCGGGGAGTCAGTAGCGTGTCCTGGACTGGATGCTGGTTGTGCATCCACTTTATAAAATGCCATCATCTAGGTACCCACGACCAGCGCTGTTTTCAATATATATTTGATATTTCAGTTTTGTTTTTTGGGTTTTGAGACAGGGTCTTGCTCTGTCACCCAGGCTGGAGTACAGCAGTACAATCCTAGATCACTGCAGCCTCAACCACCTAGGCTCAAGTGATCCTCCCACCTCAGCCTCCCGAGTAGCTGGGACTACAAGCACATGCTACCACGCCCAGCTAATTTTTGTATTTTGTAGAGATGGGATCTCACTATGTTGCCCAGGGTGGTCTTGAACTCCTGAGCTCAAGGAAGCATCCCACCTTAACCTCTCAAAATGTTGGGATTACAGAGGTGAGCCACTGCACTCAGCCTATATTTCAATAAAATTTGATAAAAATCAAAACACAAAAAAAATTGTATCTACTGATATGGAAGTCTTTTTCCACAATACTGAGAAAAGGTTACAAAGCAATGTATATAGTATGATCCTGTAATTACAAAAAATAACATATATGCGTAAAACAGGATACACAATGACATTCACTCATTTAAAAATATTTATTGAGCATGTGCAATGCGCCAACACATAATTTATTTGGAAGACGTCTACAAAACTATCCCATGCAGAGTCCCATCGCGTGCATCGCCACCTCAGCTCCCGTGCTGAGCCAGGGCGGTGTTCCCTACACGGCACTGGCACAGCCCTGTGCAATCCTACACCCCACACGACTGGATGAGCGATGGCAGTAAGGGCACCACTAACACAGGAGGCGGGAACAGTCACTGTCACAGGGTACACAGGCTGATATGCGGGCGTTCTAGGAGTGTGGACCTAGACCTAGCTTAGGAACATGGAGCTCTGACCTAGCCACGGGTCAGCACTGTGGACACCACGGGTGAACACCTAGAAACACAGCCTACTTCTAGAGGGCAGACACTGGGCAGCGGGGGTGGCCACGGCAGCTCCTGCCGAGCCCAAGCGTGTTTGTCTGTGAAGGGCCCTGACGTCACCTGCCAGGCTGGGGAGGGGTCAGTGTGGCGTGAACGGTCACCGACTTCGCAGGAGTGTGCAGCAGCCAGGTGCATCTTGGGTTGCTTGTGTTCGTCACCCCTCAGGATATGCACACTGCTTTCCAAATAAAGCCTCAACTGTCATCTCCAGATTGGGAACACTTTTTCTCCAACCTGAAACAGATAAATGACAACAGGTCAGTCAGATAATAAATCATTTGATTAACACACTACATTTCCTAATGGTTTGATATTGGACAAGAGAGCAATATTCAGGTGCAGAATTTTCTTAAATGACAAACTTTTAACAAAAAATTATCACAAAGCAAAGCACAAAACAAATATAAAAAATGAAGGAAAACCATTTATTTTTATTTTCTTTGCCACATTAATCCTGAGTCCAAAGAAGAACATTCCATTTTCAGCAGCCTCTGAGACAGGAAGCCCAAGTGAGCTGGGCGAGCTACACATGAATTCATGCACGGACCCAAAGGCTGCCAGTCAGAACACACATCACGGACAACACACCTAGATGAACTGCTGCCTGGGAAGCCACAGAGGCCTGTGTAAAGGGAGCGCCGAGGCACAGCTCAGGCTTCTGCCCATCTGGGGACCCCTCTGGACATGGCACGAGGGGCCTCAGGCTGATGTGGGTCTCTGCTCTCCCTCACTTACCGTGTCACCTGAGGAAATGACTTCCCTGCCAGAGCCCTCCACTTCCTGTGCTGTCAGATGGGAAATGAAGCCAGTAACAGCATGCACTTTCTGTGTATTAAATCACTCGTGCGCAAAACGCGTGGGCCCCAGCGTGGGCCAGCATCTGCCATCACTACCACCACCCAGGCCTGTCTCCCTGAGGACCGGCACCCACAGGACAGAATCTTACAAATACGTATCTTACTTTTTGAGATGTGGGGTCTTGCCTGGAAGTGACAGCCCAGCTCAGAGCCACCGACATGTGCCTTCTCCACACTGGGTTTCTCTGCAACACAACTGAACCTGTGACCACGTCTCCAGTATGGACAGGGACTGGGTCGTCCATCATAAACAGCGTCTGCTTCCAGTGTGTGAGGCTGCAAGACAGGGGGGTGTGTGTGACCTGGAGGGTGGGCGAGGGCAGTCTCCACATGGCCCTCGGAGCACTGATGCTGCAAGACAGGGGTGTGTGTGACCTGGAGGCTGGGCGAGGGCAGTCTCCACGTGGCCCCTGGGGCGCTGACTCAGGCTCGCACTGGCTCTCACCCTCAGCAGAACCCACATGGCTGGCAGTCCACCCTGAGGGCCTGGGGACACAAAGCTTGACTTTTCAGGCTAACTCAGGGGGCAGATACACCCCCAGCCCTGTGATCTAAAGGGACTCTATGGGATACACTGGGATCAAAGTTACGCTGGTGAGACAGATCCTGCCAATGCCAAACACAAGGCTGCTCCTGAGACCACTCAGATTCCTGGAGGTGTGGACGGCTCACCCTGGGTGGCCCAGAGGATGTGGAAGCTCAGGGGACACACGGCTGCACTAAAGGTCCTGTGTGGTGTCTGACTCCCCCGCCCGCCAGGAGGACGGCTGGGCACCCCCTTCCTGTGCCCTCGCCTAAGCTGCAGAGGCTGGTGATCTAGCTCCTGCCATTAAACTGTGGTGTACACGGATGGAATCAGGTCCAAGGAGTCGCTTCTGTGACGGCTACAATGTGAGGACCACTGTCACGTTTGGGGGAAAATAGTAAAACGCTAGGATTCTGCACTGGGTTGCGCTGGAAACATCTCTAAGTTCTTCAGGCTCTGTCGCCCCTCAAACTCCCACTGTCCACAGTGGGGCCAGCAGTGAAATGGGGGGCTCCTCAGGTCTCCAGTTTCTCCCTGACTCTGGTCACACCCCTCACCCCAGCCTGTGCCCCAGGTCACTGCTCCCTCCATGCCCCCAGACTCGTGGGTGGGTATAACCAGCCTCCAAGCTGCCCACCTCCACTCGGTGACGGCACTAGAGAGGTTACCACAGGACTCTTGTGATGGGGACCACATGCCAGGCCAGGGCATCAACTCCACACGTCTGCGACCTCCCTGGAGCCGGGGTCCCCTCGTGGGGCCATCACGCTGGGGAGTCAGCAGGGCAGGTGCCAGGGCGGGGCAGGTGCCAGCGCGGGGCAGCCAACCCCACCCCAGTTCCAAAGGGAAGGCCTGCTGGGCCCCAAAGGCGGCTCCACCGCCACGCGTGTCCAGGATGCTGGAGGGGAAATGTGTCCCAAAAAACAACCGTCCCTCCAAAACCCTCCAAAACCGTCAGGTGAACCCCTGCGTCCTGCGGAGGCGCTTTGGGTCGGACCATGAATTAGCCGTGGGTGCTCCTCGGGGGCGGGAAGACGGAGCTCCTCCCGCTGGGGCTGTTGGGGGTGGGGGTGGGGGTGGACGCCCCAGGCTGGGCCCAGAGTGGGGGCGAGACCCGGAAGGAGGCACACAGGCTGCGGTGTCTACACCACCCTGCGCCCCCACGCGCGCCGCCCCCACCCCACGTGGCCCACCCGCCACGACCGCCACGCCGCGTCCCGCCCCCTCCTGCGCGCCCCATCCCCGCGCCCGCCCCGCCCTCCGCGCCCCCCGCCCCGTACCCCGTGCCCGCCCCGCCCTCCGCGCCCCCCACCCCGCACCCCGCGCCCCCCGCCCCGCACCCCGTGCCCGCCCCGCACACTCACGGGTGGAAGGGCCCGGTGCTGAGCACCTGCGGCGGCTGCCCCTCCTGCAGGCTCTGGAAGTGGACGCTAAACCAGGCGGTGAAGCCGTGCAGGGTCCCCGCCTTCCTGATGTCGAAGCGCAGCTCGCCCCTCAGGGTCTGGGTCAAGCAGACGACAAGGCACGCGTGGGCACCGCGTGGCACCGCAGGGCCGGGATGGGGCGGCCCCCTCCGCGCGCCCCGCGCAGACGCCGAACGCGTCAGGAACCGCAGAAAAGCCCCCGCCCTGGGAAACCACCCCCAAAACCCGCATCACGAGTTCAGACGCTTCAGTCAGAAACGTGTCAAGCAATCTGAGCTTCTTGCGCCCAGTTTTCTGCCCCCGATTCCTGCGGAATCTTTTCGGCGCTCAGCTCTTCAGGCTAAGGCGTCGGAGAGCTCCAGGCTGGGCGTTTCCACGCAGAACCAACTAAAACCCACAGCCGCGCCCGCGCCGCCCACCCCATCTCCAGACGCGGCGCCAACCCGGGCGCCAGGCAGGGCGGGGCGCGGGGAACCCGCCCAGAGCCCACGAGCGCCCCCGCGCGGCCACACACAGGGATTCGCGGAGGGAACTTTAACAATTCTGTCATGAAGGGTGGCTAAAAACACGTGAAAAAAAACTGTAATGCAAATACCATAATGAAACGAAATAGAATTTATTTGATTTTGAAGATGCTGAGAATATTAAACATAAATCTAAAATGAAGACGCTAGAGACATCTACAAAGAAAATGATGTACAATATGAATCAAAATAGAACGTAAAGAAGAAAAAAGACTGGAAAAAATCAGTAGCAAACGTTTTATAAATTCACTTATTTGTATAATAAAATAATTAGTTGCTCACACCCCCAGCGCTCACTGAAGGTTTATGATAATCTGGTCTGTTTCATGGTCACTGATTATCTAATGTAAGGAACAATTCATCTTTTTCTCACCTCTAAATCAGAAATTTGCACGGTTCTCATGTCCAACTGCAATATAGTGCACGGTTCAGAGAGACAGTCTTCTGGTTTCAAAATGTGGTTATACTTGGGCTTTGAAAAAAACTCCTTAATTGCTAAAGATCTAGGGGAAAAGGTCAAAGCAACTGTTGAGAGTCATTGCAAACATCTCAGGCTTCAAAACACACACGTGGGACCGCGGTGAGTGCTTTCTCTTCTGTGTCACCAGGATGCTAAGCCACCGTCTGGGGCCCTGGACCCCCAGAGCAGCCCTCAGGCCTCCAGAGGCCCTGGGTGCCTCCCCCTCTGAGAGGACCCAGACCCTACCCAGGCATCCAGAGCCTTCCCGAGCCTGACCTGGAGGCATTCAGGAGCCTGCGAGTCACTGGGCACTTCCCTGTGACGTCTCATTCATGGGATCTGAGCACATGGAAACCAACGCTCACCCCTCATAACCTAGAGGACAAGGGGAGTTGCAGCGTGTCTTGCCTAGTTTTAGAATCTATTTGATTTCAAAATATCTTTTGTGGATTTTCTATTAACAGTAAATGAAAGCGGTATTCCTGCTGTAGGTTACTCTATAATAAACGTTAAGGAACTAGAAGAGCTGAGGTGGCCTGAGTGAGTCCGAGTTTCAGGAGAAACACTTCCTTTGTTGTTACACAAATTCAACGCAGAAACAGACACTAGATGCCACATGGCCCCCTGTGTGTCACCGTTTGCCAACCCCCATCACTGATTGCACTGGGCTTGTCAGTAAGTCACCTATTATTTACCACAGAAATGTTTTAAAAAATAAGCAAAGCAGTAACTTCTGAAATAGCAAATAAAAGTGAATGTTTTAATAAAGATTTCACTATATTTACATATTTCTGATTATTTTTCTGATAAAAAATTACGAATTTAAAAATTGGAAAAAATGGACAAGTACAAAGAAAAGTTTAAATTCCCCATATGCTTGTCTTAGCATTGTGATATTTATTTTTATCCCCCAGACATATTTATATAAATTTATTTATGCAAACTAACATCCATTCTGTATACATGGTTTATTCTGCCAAGCTTTACTGTCTCTTAAACCCTTTTTAAATATCATTACACATCCCTAAAAACCTATGGTTTCTTTTTCAGCAGCTGTACCGCAGTGCTCCACCAGACGGATATACAGCAATTCAACCACGTTCCTCTGGATGGCCACTGACTTCCAGTGCCGGGAGGAACACTCAGGTGGGAGGCTCTGGCAGTGACTGGGGTGGGCGGCCCTCAGGTGGGCCAACCTCTAAGGCCCCGGCAGCCACACCTCCCTGCCACTGCCAGGCAAGCCCAGGCTACTATTTTAATTTACTCTTTGCTTGTCGGGTAGGGAAAACAGCATGTATTTTAATTTGCATTTTAACTACTAACAACATTATAATTTTTCATATATTTATTGGTAATTTTATTTTTTGTAGTTTGCCTGTTCACGTGATTGGGCTGTAATTCCATCTGGCTAGTCATCTCTTTCTAATTGATTCCAAGACCTGTCAGCACATGATTTCTCTAATTACTTGTTTGCTTTCACAGTCGCGTTTTTGCTGATTTCTACCACACAGACTGCCAGATTCTATCCAGCACAGGGTCCATTCCATCCACTGTTGCTGCTCATTTCTCCACCTAAGATGGTGCACACAGGCCCCATGGATGTCTGTCGTTGACGCTGATTCCATGCAGAATTAAGTTTTCACGTATGGCGTGAGAGAGCAAGAGCTAATCAACTGCTCCAGAATAATTTGCTGACTCGGCCCTCACTCCCTCCTAATTGTAATGCAACCTTTTTCACATACGAAAAAAATTTTGTTCCTTGCATTCTACCCTGCTCTGCTCATCTGTCTTTTCTTGTTATAGCACCATACTGTTTTAATTACTCCAATGCTGTAACAGATTGTCCTATCTGGGTGCACAGGTACCCTCATTTATCCGACCATAGTGTGTGATCTCCCAGGGCCTTGGCCCACCTGCAGACTGTGGACCAGGAGGCCCCACAAGACAGTGCCAGTCCTAGCTGTGGACACTTACTTGAGAGCGCTGAGGTTGAACTCGTACGCGTTGTCCCAGAAGAGCACCTTGCTACGATAGTCCTTATCAGCACTGCAGGGCACAAGGTGCAATGCGGCCATGGTGGGCCAGATGACCCCGTCCTCCTTCAGCCAGGCATCCCGGGCATACAGGATGGACTCGATCATGAACTCAAACTGCATAGGAGTGAAAGACACACAGGAGACACATCACAGGCCCTGTGGCTGCACAGGCACTCTCACCACCATTTTAATAACACTAGTCCAAGAGTTCTACAGTTTTAGCCTCAAGAATATTCCTGCCTAGGCCAGTGTACCATGCGAGAGAATATCTCGAGGGTTTATTTTATGCCCACATGTAATGGTCACTGATGCATCTCACAGCCTGGGTTTAAGTCACATAATTTCCCATTAGAACTAAGAACTGGAGAGGAGCTAAAAGCAAGGACAAATCTTCACTCTTGTCCCGTCTCAGTCACTGAAGAGTTCGTAACTACCAGATTCTGAAAGAGCCCTGAAGTGTTGCAGGATCCCAACTGTTACATAAAATATATTTGGTCTGTAGTACTCTCCAAATTTCCACAGCCCTTTAAGTAGACTGAAATCACTCCCTAAGAAACCAAAAGCCACGCAGGCATGCCCTGGCCATTCACATGGTCCTTTGGTCCACCTTGCATCCCTCAGAAGGTCCCAAGTCAAGGGAAGCACATCACATCTATGACTGAGGAATTGGGGACCCAGCACCCTCAAAGGCCAGGCCTTCTGTCGGAACCAGAACTTGCTTCTAACACAGAAAGGAGTAGAGGGAGCACCAGCGAGGTGGGGCCAAGGCCTGTGGCCCTTGCAAGCCACCCGGGAGCCTGCACTTCATCCTGTAGTTGACGAGAAACAACAGAAGTGTTTTGCTTCCCTTAAATAATCTCAAGCCAGTTTTATTATAGAAGTAATACATGTTTTGTATGGAAAATGTAGAAAAATTATGAAGACTCAAACAAAAATAAAAATCACATATTAACCCAGTACCCAGAAGGAACCACTGTTATCACTCTGCAGCTTACCTTCAAGTATTTTTCTACACATGCACACAAAAAATATATACATCTAATTTTTTAATCTCATTTTTTCAGTTATATAGCGAAACTGAGTTTTGGTGTACAGTCTACGAACTCTAGCACTTGTGGGGATTTTGTCCTCACCACCACAGCCAGCATACACACAGCTCTGCCACCCCAAAACACTCTTCACACTTTCCTCTGGTGGTCATGCCCTCCCCCGCCCCAGCCTCTCAAGCCACCAATCTGGTCTCCATCCCTATGGTCTTGTGTCTTTTTGAGAATGTCGTATAAATGGAACCAGACAGTGTATAACCTTTCAAGGCAAGCTTCTTTCACTCACTGTACTGTTTCTTGGGTTCCTCCAAATTACCTGTTTCAATAACTGGCTCCTCTTCACTGCTCAGTGGTATTCCGCTGTGTGGATGCACCAGTTTATCCTTAAGGATTATCCTGATGAAGGACACTGGGGTTGTTTCTAGTTTTTTTTGCAATTATAAAGAGAGCTAGTATAATCATTCACATACAGGTTTTTATGTGAACACAGCTTGCCTTTCTCTGGGTTGAATACGCAGGAGAGGGACTCCTGGGCATAAGGTGAGTGCACATACAACTCTGTAAGAAAGCACTCACCTGTTTCCACAGTGGCATGAGCCCTCCAGCAATACACGACTTTCAGCTGTTCCTCATCCTCGATGGCACTTGGTATTACTATCAGATTTTTTTTTTTTTAGTCATTTTTCAGTAGGTGTGATATCTCACTGTGGCTTTAATGTGTATTTCCCTGATGGCTAACAATGTTGAACATCTTTTCATGTGTGTATCTGATATCTGTATATCCACTTTGGCAAACTGTCTGTTCAAGTCTTTTGCCCATTTTCAACTGGCTTGTTTTCTTCCTGTTGAGTTTTGAGATTTCTCTGTATATTCAGAACATACACTGGATATATTCTTTGCAATATTTTCTCCTAATCTTAGCTTGTCTTTTTTATTCTCTTAGTATCATCCCTTTGTAGAGCAGTCGTTTTTAGTTTTGATGAAATTCAATTTATCAACATTTTCTGTTATGGATTATGCTTTTAGAGTCATATCTAAAAGCTCTTTGCCCAAGTCCAGGTGATGAAGATTTTCTATGATTTTTTTCAAGAAGCTTTATAGTTTTATATTTTACACACTTAGATCTATGATCAATTTTAAGTTCAGCTGTGGATAAGGTGTGAGGTTCAGGTGTTGTTTTTTACATATGGATGACAACTATTCCAGTAACATTTGCTGAAAATACTTTTTCTCCATTAAATTGATTTTTGTCCCTTTGTTAAAAAATCAATTGACCATATTTGTAGAAATCTATTTTTCTTCTCCATTCCATTGAGTTACATGTCTGTCCCTTCACCAATACCACACTGTCCTGAATACTGTAGCTTTAAAATCAAGTAGTGTAGTTCCTCCAACTTTACTCTTCTTTTTAAAAATTGTATCAGCTACTCTAGTTCTCTTAGTCCATTTTTGTGTTGCCAAAAAGGAATATCTGAGGCTGGGTAATTTATAAAGAAATGAGGTTTATCTGGCTCATGGTTCTGCTGTTTGGGAAAGTTCAGGATTGGGCATCTAGTGAGGGCTTCAGGCTGCTTCCCCTCACAGCAGAAGGAAGGCAAAGGGAAGCTGGCACATGCAGAGACCACAGGGTGAGAGCAGAGGCAAGTGGGGGTGCCAGGCTCTTTTTCACAACCAGCTCTTGTTGGGACCTGAGAGAGCCAGAACTCACTTATTTACCCATGAGGAAGGGCATTCATCTATTCATGAGGGATCCACACCCATGACCCAAACACTTCCCACTAGGCCCCATCTCCCAACACCACCACACTGAGGATCAAATTTCAACATAAGATTTGGTGGGGACAAACCATAGCACTAGTTCCTTTACATTCCATATACATTTCATAATGAGCTTATCTATAAGAACAAATCCTGCTTGGATTCTAATTGGAATTTTATTAAGTCTACAGATCAATTTAAGAAGAACATACATCTTTACTAGGTTGAGCCTTATCTCTCCATTTATTTAGGTTTTCTGGGATTTCTTTCATTATCATCTCATCATTTTCGGCATCCAGATCATGTTTTGTTAGATTTCTAAGCCTTTCATATTTTTGAAGCTACTGTAAATGATATTCTTTAATTTCTAATTGTACACTGCAAAGATACAAAAATGACTTCTGTATGATGATCTTGCACTCTGTGATCTTGTTAAACTCTGTTACTAGTTTTAGGAAGTTTTCTCATAGATTCCTTAGGATTTTCTGTAGGTTTTTTTGTAGATGTCCTATGTCATGTTAAATTTCCTTCCATTTCTAGTTTGCTAAGTATTTTATCATGAACTGATGTTGAATTTTGTCAATTTTTTTCTATATTAATTGATATAGTCATGATTTTTCTTCTTCAGACTGTTAATATGGTAGATTACATTGATTGATTTTCAAATATTGAACCAGCCTTGCATTCCAAGGATAGTTTCCTTTTTTGTTATGGTGTATTATTATTCCTTTTATATCCTGCTGGTTTAAATTTGCTAATGTTTTCTTGAGGATTTTTACATTTACGTTCATGAAGGTTATTGGTCTGTAGGTTTCACATTTTGTGTTAACCTTGGTTTTGATATTAGGGCAACGCTTACCTCATATAATGAGTGAAGAAGTGTACCCTCTTCTTTTCTGAAAGAAGTTGTTTAGAATTGGAAGCTTTTTCTTCATTAAATGTGTTGACAGAATTCACCAGTGAAATCATTTAGGCTAGAGAGTTACCTTTCAGAGGGTTTTTAAACTATTAATTCAATATCTTTACTAGTTATTGGACCATTCAGGTTATCTATTTCATGTTAGATGAACTGTGGTAATTTGCAGTTTTCAAAAGAACTGGTCCATTTCATGGACCTTCTTTG
This sequence comes from Theropithecus gelada, assembly GCF_003255815.1. Lineage (NCBI taxonomy): Eukaryota > Metazoa > Chordata > Mammalia > Primates > Cercopithecidae > Theropithecus > Theropithecus gelada. Next base: position 16,505,753 of record NC_037670.1, read on the forward strand.
CTTCTCACTCTATGTGCATACACTCTATGTATGTACATAGAGGGAGAAGAGGGAAAATGATAACTCAAGAGTATTTCAGGAATACAGTTGTTCCTTGGTGTCTATGGGGGACTTGTTCCAGGATCCCCGCAGATACTCAAATCCTTGGATGCTCAAGTCCCTCATATAAAATAATGTGGTTTTTATATACAGGCTACACACATCCTCCGACAGACTTTAAATCATCTCTAGATTACTTCTACCTAATACAATGTCAATGTTATGTAACTAGCTGTTAGTTACTGTATTGGTTTGTTATTTGTATTGATGTTTATTGTTGTGTTATTATTTTTATTTTCAGATATTTTCAATACATGTAGGTTGTATCTGCAGATATGGAGCCCACAGATACTTGACTGTACTTCAAATTCTTGTTTTCTTCACCAATCAACTGCTACTATGTCTTTGTTCCAGAGTCCTCAAATAGTTTCTCCCTGTCTGTTCTCCAGGATTTATAACTGCACTCAGTGGGAGAGATGACAGGGGTGTGCCTTCTCCATCTTACCTGGAATTGAAGCTAGGTTACCACTATGTCTAATTTTTAAACACAAAATTGGAATCATACTGTACATACTTTTTGTGCTTTTCTTTTTTTTTTTTTTTTTTTTTTTGTGCTTTTCTAAAAACCAGCAAAATGTCACCAACTTTTTCCAAAGTTTGTTAAAAATCTTTCTAAAACATAATTTTTAATGATCATACATATTGCTACAATTCTATTGTTTCCATTTTCTCCCCACTTTAAATGGTGCTGCCATAAACATTTTTTAACATACATTTCTGTACAAATTTGATTATTTCCTTAGGATAATTTCATCAAAAAATTTTTGGTGCCTGGTCTCTGGGTCCAGCTGCTGGGAAGGAGGACACTCTGCAATCTCAGCACACACCAGCTCCTCCTCCTTCCTCCTCCCCTGAGGTGAATGTGCCTTCACAAGTGCTAGCTGCCAATTAACTATGCTGCATTTTTTATGACGTGAAAGTTCAGAAATGCTCCAGGCCCAAAAAAAAAAAAATCAAGAAAAGAAAAAAGGCTGTTATTTTTTGTCTCAGTGCAGACAAAGTGCGTTGTTGTAGAAGGAGGTGAAGAGATCTTGGTTGGAGATGCAGGTGCAGCCATAAGTGGTCCTTCAAGCATGTGGTGGCAATGTTTCCTGAAAAAGATGTCTCTGTACTTTGCATGAGGCAAGCTCTAAAACCAAGGAATCCAGAAGAGTTGATGTTTTGTGTGTGTGTGGGTGGGCACCAGAACTAGCACCTCTGAAAAGTAAAATCATCTACATGAGCTCCAGGGATGCAACCAAAAAGAAACATCAAGGCATGAAACATGAATGACAAGTAAAGGGGCCAGAAGTCCTCCTTTGGGCCTGTCCCACTGGGAAGCCAGGTGGCCTTGGTTGTGGCCTCTGCAGGGTGCCCTGTGTAGATCGTCCTTCAGTGCCACAAATGGAAAGTGCCGTGTTTACTCTAATCCTCTTGTTGTGTAAATAAGGCAAATACATTTCAGCCAGGGCCTTACTGATGGGGAGCTGTCCCATCACCTAAACTATACATTCTATAAATATGTGCAAACAACCCTAAATAAATCCAAAGTCTAAAGTTTTATTGGTGTGAAATTAAATTCTTATTGGCCACGTGGCTGTTTTCATGAGCTGACTTATAAAGATTTTTTTTAAGCTCAGCATTTGTGATAATACAGTCCATAAAACAGTATAAGGCTGTGTGAAGAGAATTATTACATCTTTGTTAACCTCAGCAGTTACTTCATTTCTTTTGCTTAGAAAATTGGTCATAATGTGGTTGGAATTTTGGTCCAAATTCTTTATTCTTCCTTGAGCTAAACAGAATAACGGAATATAGTATGTCCTCATCACATATGACAGCACTAATACACTAACAACAGTAAGGCTGAGTCTGGCAGTCTTTGAATTCTACCAAATGTGTAACGGAGACCCTCAGTGACCCTGTGAAGCGTCCTGAAATCCAGGAGGCAGCCTCTGCACCTACAGTGCCACTGGCTAGTGGGAGACTGCTGAGTGTGTCCTCCGGAGAACAAGCAAGATCATGTAACAACTAATGATCACGCAAATTAGGGCTCCATTGTCACCTGCTTTGTTAACAAAAACGATTAAATGGTCTGTTGACAATCTAGGAAACCTGTGGTATCTTTACGTGCCTCTCTTTCAGAACTTTGCTGCGTCTGGAATAATAAATATGGAAGAACAAAAAAACTGTAATGCTCTTTGACTTATTCTGTCCTATTTTCCTTGAAAAGGCTTTATCAATTCACACTGACAAAAAATGTACGGCAGTATGCATTTCCCCACAACCTCAGCATGGGGAGCATCAGATATTAGAGGACTGCTCAGCCAACTTCCCAGGTCAAAACTATTAAGGTTACTTTTAAATTGTTGGTGACATTAAACAATGTTCACGCTTCTGGCCTCTGGCATTTCTCTGCCTTTCTAGTCCCTGCTCACCTTCCATGAGGTATCTTTTTATGTTTTTCTTATTGCAACTCTTTATGTCACGCAAGCTGCAATTCTTTAGTTTCATTTACCATTTAATAACTTTTAGCTGTGCTAATGTATGAAGGGGAATTTTTTGTCAAATATTTTATTTGACAGCTTCATTATGAACTTGGATCTTAGAAAGACCTTTCCCATCCTAACAACAGATAAACTTTTAGCAATTTTTTTATGTCTCCTCCTTTTCTTAAATATTTAACTCTTGAGCCCATCTGAGGTTTATTTTAGCAGATGGTGTGAAGAAGGGACTCTTTTCTCCAAATCAATCGTTCCAGCACCATCTCTGAATAACTACATACCCTTGCACTGACTGAAAGCTGCCCCTCCTAGGTAAACGCACATGCACTCTTCCCTGTCTCGGACTTTTACTACATGTCAGCGTCCAAGTAGGAAGATGGACCATTAGAGATGAAGGCCTGAGGGCTGAGGGGCTCTGAGAACAGGCAGACAGCAGGCAATGAGGACGCGAAGGGGGCCAGACGCACAGGTGCAGGGGAAAGGCAGACAGCAGGCAATGAGGACACGAAGGGGGCCAGACGCACAGGTGCAGGGAAGAATGCGGCAGCTCAGGAGAGGGGCAGCCTGGGGATGGAAAGTGGAGGTGGGTGCAGCTGCATCAACAACTCCCAAATTCACACCCTCCCTCCCTCAGAGCCTCCCAACCCTGTACCCCAATAACTATCACCACAGGAACTCTTGCAGCCCCATCTGCCCTGTTCTGGGCCTCCTTGGGCTGAGGAATGATGGTGGTGCTCCCTCAATCCCCCCAGGGAGAGTCTGAAGTCGGAGCTGCCTCAAGCCCTCACCTGCAAAGCTCCACCCACCCCCTGCACTGCCTGCACAGGAGAAAAACACCACATGGTCCTGTCTGAACTTGCCCCAGCATTCCTCCGAAAGTCCTGCTCAGGGTGGCCCCTCCAGGCCAACGCCCACCAAGACCCCAGCCATGTCCCCCCTGCCCAATCAACAGCTGGCCCTGCACATCGGATGGGCGTCCTGTGTTCAAGACCCACACAGATGTTCACCCTCCCCAAGGTCCTCCCTACCCTGGCCCCCAGCCCGTCCTGGTGGCCCACTCCCTGCGGATCAGGGCTGGGAGGCACCGTCCTGCTCACGCCAGGCCCCCAACAGCACATCCTGCCTGCTGGCCCTGCTCTGCATCTCCACACCTGTGCCATGCCAAGCCCTGGCTCCTGCATCTTGACAGTAAAGCCACAGTCAGTCCTGGAAGTCTGTGCACCTCCCACACAGAGGGGCCTCCCCTCACACAGGCTGTCCTAGGCCTCTGCATGCTGGGGCTAGACCACAGCCAGTCCCTGGCCTCCAGTCCCGGCCACACATACCCAGGGGCCTCCAAAACACAGCCCACCTCTTACTCCATCACTCACACACACCACTGGCACTCCCCTCGGTGTCCAGGATGTGGCACAAAGTCCTCAGACACACAGTACCCTACATCTGGCCTCTGCCTCCCTGATGCAACACAGTCTGGCCAATCCGGCCACCGGGCAGCCCCGGAACACAGCAACATGGTGAACACAGTGGCTACTCCTCTCCCCTCCCTCTGCCCCGTGTCCCTCCTGTGTCCCTCTCACCCAACCCAGGGCACAGCCGGACACTGCAGCAGCCAGGCTTCCCCACATCAGTGCCCACACACCCCTGGCCTCACCATAGCCTCACTCCTCTTCTGTCTTCTTTTTGTCCCCGTAGCCAGGCACGAGCTGTCAACAGACACTTACTGAATGGGCACAGCTGTTCAGGGGCAAAGGCGAAAGCCCCTGCAGGGATGGGGAGTGGAGCCCGTTTCTCTAGTGTGTCACCTTATGGCTCCACAGACGTTATTAACAAGCCAAGTCACAGCATGGACATTGAGTCTATTTACATTTATCTTCTGACAACAAAATTTCAACAGGACTAAAAGCCAATGTCATCTGTTACCACGGGAAACCGTTTCCTGGAGAAGCAGCAGCCATATTTCACACTCCTTCACCCAGACCCCATCTTTCTGGGTCTCTACACTGAGACGCAGTTTCAGGTTGGGATGCTCCACTCCGATGTCCTGTGTTCCAGGATGCTGAGCCCAGGAGGAGAGCACCGGGCAGACAGCATCCAGCCACACTCCCGTCACTTTCCCTCCAAGCAGACAGTGTTTGTGCAGGGCATATTCGCAAGCAACCAGAAAACAGTCCACTTCCACCCACATGCGAAACTCAGGGTGAACGACCCAGGCCAGGCCAGGCACATGCTGGCCCCACAGATACCCAAGTGGCTTCACAGCGTCACTGGGGCCAGTCTAAGGTGAGAAGACCCTGGCCAGGGACGAAGGCCCTACTGGCGTTAAAGAAACAGCCTTACCTGTTAGGCACAGGATTTTTACAGATTCCCGAGAACACAGTTCATGTAAATCACTCATGAAAATGTTACATGAACTTTGACTTAAATTTCTCATAAAGGCATTTTTTAAATCAGGTGAAAATTCAAGACACTGAGCCAATGTCCACACAAGAAATTAATTATACCTCACAATAGGGAAAACATCAAAATGAATCATGCATGACTCTTGAGATCCTGAGGTTGGCCCAGCCAAGCCTGTGCTCAGAAGCCCCCCAGCCCTGGCCCCCAGCTGCCCGCACGCCCGCCCTCACCAGCAGGCAGGTCCCCATCCACTCGGACACCAGCACATCCACCTTCTCGGGCAGTACCACGTCCTCCACCTTCTGTTGGAACACGGTGATGATGTCAGCAAAGCCATTCTGCAGGACCAGCTGCCCCGTGTGCTGTGCCATCTCACTGGCCTCCACCGCATACACCTGCAGCAGCAGAAGCACCGTCAGTGCACGCCCGGCCTGCACACGGCCCGTCATCTACTCTCCTGAGTCACAACCAGCATACGAGAAATGGTCAATGACACAAGAGGGAAGCAGCATTCCAGACAGCAGAGAGAGCGAGGGCTGGGCCACACCTGCCCCTCCAGGGACACCCAGAAAAGAGCCGCCTCTATAACCCTCCTGACTGCCCCCACCTCCTGCACAAGACACAGACGCAGGGCTGCAAGTGGGCGGAAGCCTCGCATGCCCGAGTCGGCTGCCACACGCACAGCAATCTTAATCCATGACCAGCACAGCAAGTTCTGAGCACCCAAGTGACAATGCTGGTCTGTGCCACATCTGAGGCCTGTGAGACAGTTTCAAACCCAGGGTCTCAGGGAAGGGTCTGGTGGGAAGTGCCCAAGTGCTGGGCCCTGGGTCCTGCAGAGCCTGGACTTGGGTGGACACCGTGCTGCGACCCCACCCACTGTGTAAGGAGTCTCCAAGGCTGCAGCTCGGCTCAGCTCAGCACAGCACAGACGGCCCAAGAGGAGTGGGGAGGGGGCCCAGCGTGTGCACCCATCCCATCCCCGTGGGACCATCCATACCCAAGGCCCAGCACAGACATGTGGGTGCACCTGTTTGTCTACTCAACTGAAATAAATGTCTCACAGAACATACCCCGCCCTGTGCAATTCATGGGATATTTTCTATTCTGCTCTATTCCTGTCTGTGCTGTTTGTGACTCATTACGTGGGCGCCACAGCCTCTAGCATGCAGTCTCAACACACTGCTGTTTTACCCACCCTGAGCTACACTTGCAAGGATGCTCACCAACACCACGGAGTCATCAGTGAGCCCTCAACAGCGCAGGGTCACGAGTTAGCACACTCAGAGGCCACCTCGGACATCACCAGCCTTGGCACAAACACCTGGGACGCGTCCGAGACCCCACTCACCGCTTTAGGCCGCGCATAGTGTGCACAGAAGAGACTGATGATCCCAGTCCCACAGCCCACGTCCAGGATGACTTTATCCGTTAGGGATTCTTTATTCTGCAGGATGACACTGTGGTATTTAGTTGTTCGTGGCTGGTCTGCCAACATTTCCAAGTGGAGTTTCTGGAAGAAATGCACATTCGGAATCACTGCCTGTGACCTAGTTCTGGACTAGAGCCATGCCAAGTTCTGGACTGAGATGGAGGGTCAGAGCCACAGCTGATGACCCCTGACCCCGCCACCCCACATCTAAAAATATGAGCAAAACACAAAAGCAACAGTACAGGCTTCTGGAGTCCCTCAGCTCAGCACAGCATGGCCAGGCGAGCAGACAGGCAAGAGGGAGCACTGTGCACACAGGGGTGCAGTGTCGCCCGGACCACTGAGGCTGGAGGGACCACCGCATCCCAACGAGACTCCCCAGGGCCAGGTGTCCGACTACAGAAAACAGCAATACACCATGAGAGGGGGGCCAGCGTAGGTGGGCAGGGGGTCCCCCAAAGTCCTCTGCACACATGAGCTCACCCCTCCTGTTCTTGGGGAGTGCCCCGAGGGATAAGTGAGAGGCCCAGCCTTGTCCTGAGGGAGGAAAATGCCTGAAACCCAAGGACACCCACATGAGAATCAGCCACCCTGAAAGGAGGCAGAGAAAGGCTTGCTCAGGGCAGCCAGCAAAGCCGCGGGCTGGAGGAGAGGCTGCACCCCTCCCACCAGCACTCTCAAGCTGCAGAAGGCCCAGCGTAGAAACAGCATCGCCAGAAAGAAGGCAGGCAGCAGCCAGGAGCAGAGCGAGGACTGCGCCCAGACCACACCAGCAGACAGGAGCCTGCACGAGGCCCTCAGAGCCCACCATGGAGCCTCCCAAGACTGTGCAGAATAAAAAACAAAGGGACAGGTGGGAGGAGGTGGGAGGCACAGACAACAAAGCAAGGCCCAACTCTCCTGCCCGGAAGCAAAGGATGGGAAAGGCCTACAGTGCCAACACCAATGGAGACAGAGCTGGAGCAGCTACGTCAGCATCATACAGAACACAGTTCAGAGCAAACCAGGTTCCCATCGGTTCACATCAACACAGGAATCAATTCACCCAGAGGACATGATTATTCTAAATATTTCTGTACCTAAAAACAGATCTTCAAAATACATAGAGCAAAACCAATACAGATGCAAGAAGAAACAGATAAATTCACCATTATCACCAGAGGTTTCAACAGTATGCTCTCAGTAACCGACTGAAGAAGACAGAAAAATTGGTAAGACTGTGGAAGGCCTGGACATCACTGTCAACCAAGTCAATCTCATTGGTATTTAGAGAACACTTCACCCAACCCCTTATAATAGTAATAATAAAAAATATCTAGGAACAAATTGAACAAGAAAAGTGTAAAACCATGTATGATAAAGAGATATTATCCTTATCTTAAAATGCTAAAAGATATTAAACAAAGCTGAAGTAATGGGAGACTGAGAATCAATGTTATAAAGATGTCACTTCTCCCAAAATTAACATAAACATTCCATGTAGTACCTACTAAAGGAGGAAGCACAACAGAATAATAAAATTAGTTTCAAAACAGTAAGTGCCCAAGGCTAATGAGGAAAATGCTTTAAAAAAAAAAAAAAAGAACTGCTGGAGACCTAGCTCTTGCAGATCTACAAAGGTGCAATGATGAAAATGATGAACCACTGGGAGCTGCAGTAAACAGAGCAGTGAAACAGCAGCGATTCGGCAGCCGACCCCTGAAATCCAGAGCACGACAAACGCAGCATTTCACATCAATGGGAAGGGAACTGTCCAGTAACTGAGGCTGGGATCGCTGGATATTTGTGGCATAAATTAGGGCGGAATTTTACATTATATTTTTTACAACGAATAAGTTATAGATTGATTTGAAATCTCACAGTTTAAAATAGGATCAGAAGGCTAGGCGGGGTGCCTCACCCCTGTAATTCCAGCACTTTGGGAAGCTGAGGTGAGAGGGTCTGTTACACCAGGAGTTTGAGGCTACAGTGAACTATGATTGCACCACTGCACCCCAGCCAGTCATACGACAGAGTGTGACACTATTTCTAAAAAACATAAAAAGTAAAAATAACATAGAATCATAACAGTTCTGAAAAAAAAAAGTGTGGGTATTTATAATCTTATAGTGAGGAAGGTTTTTCACAAAGAAAAGAAAAAGAAATCACAAAGAAAAGAAAAACATATTAGGCTATACAAAGAAAAAAGTTCTATGTGGGAAAAAATTTCACACAGTCACAAAAATTCACAAATTCAGGCTAAATTAACACATGAATCAACAAAAATCAAAAGAAAGGGGCAAATAATATGAAAGTTTACAAAAAAAGAAAAAATACACAAGGCCAACAAACACATAAAAGATGATCAATCTTACTTAAAAAATGGAAATCAAAATTAAAAGACGCCATATTTAACCTTTAAGATCAAAGTCCTTTTTCACTTCAATTTGTGGCAGGGAAATGGGCTTTCACACACTGTCAGTGGACCCATGCCATGGTCTGAACTGTCCCCAAAAATCCATGTGCTAAAACTTAATCGCCAGTGTGATGGCACTAAGAGGCCACCTTTGGAGGTTACTATGGAAGGGTTTGTGGTGGAAGAGGCACTCCCAGCCCTCCCACCTTCACCATGAGGACAGCCATGAGGCGCCATCTTGGACACCAATGCCAGTACCCCCACAGCCTCCAGAACTGCGAGAAACGAAGCTTTGTTCTTCATAATTTACTCAGTCTAAGGTATTTTGTTACAGCAGCACAAACTTAAATTACACACTTAGTCGTGTGTAATTAGCAAATCTTTCTGGAGGGCGAATTGGCAACATCCACTTAAGGAAACCACATGTGTACACACACACACCACACACACCCCCCCCAGGAATTTACCCTATAGCAATTCTAAACAGCATTTAACAGGATTATATAGGACTCCATTACAGCATTATTTATCATGATAAAAAGCTGTTAAATAACCACTGTCCAAATAGCAACAGGATCCTTTTAGAGTAACACAATGCTCTGCAGCTGTTATAAAGAGTGACAGGTGCCAATATGACAGATCTTCAAAATAATACAGCTACGTGAAAAGAGCAAGGTGAAGACCTGAGTGTTCGAACAATGCCTTTTCTATACATTAAAAACATAAAATAAATTAGGTGTCACTTGGACTTCATAAGCACAGAGGAATCTGGTGGGCAGTGGTTCTTTGAGCTGAGAGGCGGCAGAGCTGGGAGGTTGGTATTGGCCTTTCATTATGTATCTTTCCTTAATGGATAGAAATCACTAACCATGTACAGACATGAATAGTTTTTAACACTTCTAACTGTGAAATACGGCATGCCTACAAAAAAGTGCAATAAAAAGCAATAAAAAGTATCTGCACAGTTTATTAAATACAGTTGTATAGCAAACATCTCTATATCCAAACAACTCTGTATCTATATCCAACCCCAGAACACTGCCAGCACGTCAGAACTTCTGACTCAGCCACGCTGGTCCCAGAGCCTCCCCCACCAGCACGTAACCACCAACCAACTCTCAGGGGAGCCACTCCCGCCCTCAGTCTCACCACCCAGGCGCACTCACAAACAGTACCTTCTGGCCGAGCACGATGGTTCATGCTTGTAATTCCAGCCCTTTGGGAGGCTGAGACAGGAGGATCACTTGAGGCCAGGAGTTTGAGACCAGTCTGGCCAACACAGTGAAACCCCCTCCATTAAAAACACAAAAATTAGCCAGGAATGGTGGCACGCACCTGTAGTCCCAGGTACACAGGAGGCTGTGGCAAGAGAATTGTTTGAACCCAGGAGGCAGAGGCTGCGGTGAACCGAGATCCCGCCACGGCACTCCAGCCTGGGTAACAGAGCAAAACTCTGTCTCAAAACAAACAAACAAAAAACCTTCTAATGTGGCCTCTCAACTTTATATAATTGAGTCAAACGTTACAGATTCTTTGCCCTATTCCTTCTTTCACCTAACATTATTTTTATAACATTCACCCTGCAAGTAACTGTTTTCATCTAGTTTTAAAATGTAACCAGAGATTGTTGCCTAGACCATCAGGTTATAGGCAATTTCTCTATGGTGGGGAAAAAAATTCAGTAAGCTGTTTAGAAGTTGGGCTTTTATTATTTTTTAAGGGACAGAGTCTGGTTCAATCACCCAGGCTCAAGTGCAGTAGCGCATACATAGCTCACTGCAGCCTTGAACTCCTGGCTTCAAGTGATGCTCTGACCTTAGTTTCCCAAAGTCCTGCGATTACAGGCATGAGCCACCACACCTGACCTAAGTATTATTCTTCACAGATTTATAGAATTATTTCTTTTTTTTTTTCTTTTTAAGACAGGCTCTCGCTCTGTAGCCCAGGCTGAAGTGCTATGGCACCATCATGGCTCACTGCAGCCTCAGCCTCCAAGGCTTGAGCCATCCTCCCACTTCAGCCTCTCGAGTAGCTGGGACTACAGGCATGCATCACCATGCCCAGCTAATTATATATATATAGTTTTTTGTAGAGACAAATTATATTTTTAATTTTTTCTCACTATGTCGTCAGGCTGGTCTTAAACACTTGGCCTCAAGTGATCCTCTTGCCTTGGCCTCCCAAAGCGTAGGGATTGCAGGTGTCAGCCACCACACCCAGTCTAATTTCATTTTTAAAGTAAAATTTACTACTTTAAAAAAAAATGCTGAGAGAACATGCACATAATCTCACTGCTCAAAATCGTATCTCTAAGCCAGGGGTCAGCAAACTAAGCCATGGGCCAAATCTAGCCCACCACCTGTTTTTGGATGGCCTGCAAACTAACAATGGTTTTTACACTTTTAAATCATTTAATCAAAAGAATAATTTGTGACACATGAAAACTGTATAGTATAAATTCAAATTTCAGGGTCCATAAATAAAGTTTTATTGGAACACAACCCTGTACACTTTGTGTGTCATCCACAGTGGCTTCCACACAACCATGTCAGAGCTGAGTGGCCGCAACAGAGACGCTCTGGCCTGCAAGACTATGGACCTGCTCTGAACGATACAGTAGGAACTAAAGCTAGAGAGAACCCACCGCCTGGCCAGCTGAACAGGGAATTAAGAAAACGATACCAGAGTTCCATAGCTGCCGAAGTACTCTTCATCCTGCCACGTGTCTTCCGGGTCATACTCATCCATCTGCCTCCCCACATGGTTTGCTGGAATGTACCCACAGTAGCCCGCACGCTCGCCCCACCACCAATCAGCAGTGGTTTGTCTCAGGATAAGAATTTTTTCTCCTCTCAAAAAACTGAGCTGGAAAAAAAAAAGTTAAAATTCAATTCAATAAGAAAACCAGTCATTGGTATTTCAAGTGTGGCTCAGTAATAAATCCCACCGATGGTGACAAAATCACAGAGATTTCAAACAGCAGTCAGTGGGTAATGACAGCAACTAAGAACGTTTGCAAGTGACACCACAACTTAGCGATACCTCTGGAACATCGACCTGAAAGGAGGGCACAGCTTAACTGATATTTTTTAAAAAAAGGAGTAAACATTTTCAAATGGCTTAGGAGAGAATTTCTCAACAGCCTCTTCATTGTAACTCAACTATGCCAACTGACTTACTGGAGGCTTAGGCTAAGAAATTCCTGTCACAAAGTAAACGAAGCTACATCCAAGGAGATATAGCTTGATATATTTGGTAGCCTTACTTTTCATCAACTGGGTGGGTTCTAAATTCCAAGTAGAAACCAGAACTGGTGCTTCTGCCCCTGGCTGAGGGTCCCCACTCCACACCTGGAATTTTCACATGTGCTTGGGGCAGTACCGGTTAGGCTGTGAGCTTCACACCCAGGTCTTGTGTGGCCCTAAGCATCTGAATACTTCTTCATTTAACTTTGATATGACCTCTGCAAAATTTATCTCATTTTGCCACTGAACATGCTGAAAACCACAAAGCACTGTCCACCACGCATGGCTACCTGGGTCTCATCGGTGGCAGCATAGTCTGCGATGGCCACGAACTCCTCTGGCTGTACTCCCTCCTGCAGGAGACCGGCCTCACTGTACTCAGCAGGCTCTTCTTCCTGCTCAAAAACAAGGAAAGGGTGAGGAGAGGACGTGGGAGCTTTTTTTTTTTTTTGGCTATGTTATTAGGATGGTTTCAAATTTCAAATACAGATTCATGTGTCCAAGTATTTATTATACAAACCATTTGGATCATCTTTACTACTATAATCAAAGGCTGTTACCTTCACTCTAAATTTCTTTTAAAAAAAAATGAGTTGGACCCTAAAAGAGAACATCAAAGCAAGAAGTCAGAAACAGGCACTGCCAGTGTCTATCTGGTGAGGAGCCCTTGTCCTTCATCGGCCATGCTTCCTGAGCGTGATCATCAACCCCACGAAGAGAAACCAGTGTGAGGACAGAGCCGGGGGCCCAGCGTCCCAGGCAGGCACAGCCAGGGGCCTGTGGAAAGAGCTGATGGCAGGGCACAAACTTCCATGAGGCAGCAGAGCCCAGCTTGGACCCACATGGTTCCTTGGAGCCTCCCCCAACCCCTCCTTTATTTATTTTTTTTTTTGAGACAGAGTCTAGTTCTGTTGCCCAGGCTGGCATGATCTCAGCTCAGTGCAACCTCTACTGCCTCCCAGGTTCAGGCGATTCTGATGCCTCAGCCTCCCAAGTAGCTGGGACTACAGGTGTGCATCACTACACCCAGCTAATTTTTTGTATTTTTAGTAGAGATGGGGGTTTGCCATGTTGCCGAGGTTGGCCTCGAAATCCTGGGCTCAGACAATCCACCTGCCTCATTTTCCCAAAGTGCTAGGACTACAGGCATGAGTCACCATGCCTGGCCGTCCACTTTATACAAGAATAAGTTTGCCTGGAAGACATCACTGCAGAGGGCAGAACCTCAAATCACACACTCCAGTTCAATGAATCAACCCTGTCTCAACACAAACACTTTAAACACATTTTCCTAAACATAAAAGTAATTCGTGTTTACTTTAGAAAATGTGTGAAAACACCAAGTACACAGAAGAAAATTTCACTGTAATTTCACTCACTGATCACAGATAATAACAGACAGCACACTGGTATTTATACTTTCAGACTTCTAAAAAAGTGGACATGTAACACAAGTACAAAGCGTTCACTGGGTTCATACAATAAGCCTGTGACCTATGGTTTTCACTCTATAAACTCTGAACATTTTTCGTATTAAATAGACTTCTAACACTATTTAGTATCTGTCGAGTATTCCAGCCTATGAATTATCATGGCTTACCTATCCAGTTTCCTAGTCTCGTACATTTGGACTTCTCAGTTTTTACTATTCTACATTATGTTAAGATGAACTTCCTTCAACATAAATCATTCTGCATGTACCTTAATCTTCTTAGGGTAAGTCTCTGAACATGAACTTGATGGACCGAGACTATGCGTACTTTACGGCTTTTGGTTTTACCACCCAGTGCCCTCCAGTAAGGTGTTCCTTGGGCTGCTTGCTGAGAGGAAACAGCCAATCTTCCCACACTCTCAACAGATACCAATCACTTTAGTCTCTGTCAATTTGATGGGTAAAAATCACTTTCTTACTTCCATTTGCCTCTCTTTGTGTGGTTAGACGTTTTTAAAATACTTGCCAGCATCTTTTTTTACCTTGTTAACTGCCTGTTTGTACCCTTTGTGCTTTTCCCTATGCCAGGAGCATGACTCACAAGGCAGCACTGCCCTCTGCTTACTCTCCACCCCATCACTGATCCACCCAGCCCAGGCAACCCTTACTAACCCCTCGGTGTGCGGCCTTCCACACCCCCACCATTCCCATGTTATACACAAACCCCTGTGTACACATATACATACACAAACACACACACACACACACACACACCCAGGCCCTTTCTTTGCTTGGCTTTTTTTTTTTTTTTTTGAGATGGAGTCTCGCTCTGTCGCCCATGCTGGAGTGCAGTGGCACAATCTCGGCTCACTGCAACTTCCACCTCCCCAGTTCAAGCAATTCACGTGCCTCAGCCTCCCGAGAGGTGGGACTACAGGTGTGTGTCACTATGCCTGGCTAATTTTTGCATTTTTGGTAGAAATGGATGGGGTTTTGTAATGTTGGCCAGGCTGGTCTCGAACTCCTGACTTCAAGTGATCTGCCCACCTCAGCTTCCCAAAGTGCTGGCATTACAGGCGTGGGCCACCAAGCCTGAACTGCACTTTGCTTTTCTTACACAATACCTTCTGGAAAAACTCTCCAACTGTCAGACCCCTGATTTATCACTTTCAATGGCTATACGATATTCCACAGCAGGAACTTCGCTTGATTCTTCAGCCACCCCCACTGATAGACTTTGTCTTGGGATCCAGTTTTCTACCACCATAACTGATGCTGCAACAAAAGAAGTCTGTGCACAGATAAGCTTATCTGATGACATTTTATTTCTGCGGGATAGATTGCCAAGGTTGAAGAATACGTTTTTTTGTTTGTTTGTTTGTTTGTTTTGAGATGAGGTCACCCTCTGTCACCCAGGCTAGAGTGCAGTGACACGATCCTGGCTTATGGCAATCTCCACCTCCCAAGCTAAAGCAATCCTTCTACCTCAGCCTCTCAAGTAGCTGGGACTGCTCTTCATATAATATAGATCCTATTTGACATCTCAAGAAATTTTTTTACAAACATATTGTTTTCCCAGTTATCTTGTTTAGGATCAGCAACTTCAAGAGTCAGGTCAACAGAAATTTTCCAAACTGAAGCACAAAAAGAAAAACAAACAAACAAACAAACAAAAACCAAATAAGAAGAGAGCATGAGACATGTCAAACAGCAGCAAAAATTCTAACTTATGTTTACATGGCGACCCCAAAAAAGAAGAGAGAGGATGAAGCAGAAAAAAATAAATGAAGAGATAATGGTGGAGATATTTCCAAAATTAACAAAAAAAAGATCATCAAGGCCAAAGTGGGTAGGTCACCTGAGGCCAGAAGTTTGAGACCAGCCTGGTGAACATGGTGCAACCCCGTCTCTACTAAAAATGCAAAAAATTAGCCAGGCGTGGTTACTCGTGTCTGTCATCCCAGCCACTTGGAAGGCTGAGGCAGGAGAATCGCTTGAACCCAGGAGGTGGAAGTTACAGTGAACTGAGATCACACCACTGCACTCCAGCCTGGGCGACAGAGCGAGACTTCGTGTCAAAACAAAACAAAACAAAACAAACAAACAAAAACTCATTAACTCACAGATTCAAGAAGCTCAACTAATCCTAAGTGGGAAAAACAAGAAGAAAACTGGTAAAAAAAAAAACCCAAAATGAGAAAAATCCTAAATGCAGCCAATGTGAAAAAGGAATACGTTACATTTAGCGGAACAACAGTAAAATATTGCTGACTTCTCATCAGAAACAGAGGCCAGAGGACAGTAAAATGGCATCTTTAAAGTGTTAAATAAAAACTGCAAACCTAAAATCCCGAATCAAGCTATTCTTCAAAAATGCAGGCAAAACACTTCATAGTCTGACACAGCAGACTCACACTAGTAAATATAAACATATAGCTGTCAGGTTGAAGGGAAATGATCCTACATGAAAACACAGAATGCAGGAAAAAAGGAAAGATCTCAAAAAAGGCAAATAATATGTGGGGAAACATAAAAGACTATTTAACTTTATTAAAAAAAGACTCAACAATGACAATTTATTGTGGGGTTTACAACATATGTAAAATTAAAGTGATACATCAACAGTACAAAAATACGGGTGCTGGTAAATGAAACTAACTTATAAGATCTTTACCTTATGAAGCGGTTAAAAAAAAAAGACTGAAATTGAGAGGATGCATATTGCAATTTCTTTGGAAAACACTAAAATAATATGAAAAGATACAGCTAACAAGCTAGTAAAGGAGGTAATGTGGAATTATAGAAAATATTTATTAATCCACAAGAGGGCAGGAATGCAGACATGCACAAAAAAGAAATGTGACAAACATAAAACAAATAGCAAGATGTTACACTTAATCATATTAGTCATTACATTAAATGTTAATAGACTAAATACTCCAATTAAGAGGCAGAAATTGTGTTTAACAGAGCGACAAAAAAAGACCTAAGAGCTAGACCTGACTAGCTCTTTACAAGAAAAATGCTTTAAACATAAGGAATGGAGGGGAAAAAAAAAAATACACACACACACACTTTATTATTATAAAAATATTTTTATATTTATTATATACAAAATAAAGTATATTATTATAGAAAATACTTTATTTTCTATAATTTCCCTAAGAATGGGAATATTTCCCTATGCCAGGAGCATGACTCACAAGGCAGCAATGCCCTCTGCTTGCTCTCCACCCCATCACTGATCCACCCAGCCCAGGCAACCCTTACTAATCCCCTGGTGTGCGGCCTTCCATACCCCCACCATGCCCATGTCATACACAAACCCCTGTGTACACACATACATACACACACACACACACACACATGCACACACACACACCCCCAGGCTCTTTCTTTGCTTGGCTTTTTTTTTTTTTTTTTTGAGATGGAGTCTCGCTCTGTCACCCAGGCTGGAGTGCTATAATAATATAGCCGGTATAGCTATATTAACACTAAAAAAAGGTACATGCAAGAAAAGAAGTATTTATTAACAGGTAAAAAGACAGATATTTTATAAAAAATAAGGTCGATTAATCTGGAAAATAAAACCTATACTAAATATATACACCCAATAACAGGGACTCAAAATATACAAAGCAAAAAGTGATAGAACCAAAAGGAAAAATAGATATATCTACAATCATAGTGGAGAATTTTTAGTAACTGACAGAAAATGGCAAAAAAAAAAATCAGAAAAGACATAGAGTTTTGAACAATACTAATAACACATTTGATCTTAATGGCATGTATAGAATGCTATACTCAACAACTGCAGAATACATAGTCTTTGCAAGTACTCATGGAACATTCACCAAAATATTCCATATGATTAGAATATAAAGCAGGTATGAATAAATTTCAAAAGACTGAAATTATAGAGGATGTTATGTTCTCTAACCAAGGTAATTAAAGCAAAATTAAATAAGAAAAAGTAAAATTTCCAAAATGTTTAGAAACTGGTCAACATACTTTCAAATAGTCCAGAAAATTTCTAATTTCCACTGAATATATTAGAAAATATTTTGAATAATGAAAATGCACTGCATTTAAATATGTGACGTATAACTGCAGCAGTGATTAGAGGAAAGTCATAGCTTTAAAGACTATTAAAGAAAGGTTTAAAATCAATTATCTAAGCTTCTCTCTCAGATGCTACAAAAATTAACCCAAATACAACAGAAGGAAATAAAGACAAAAGCAGAAATCAATGAAATAGAAAAACAGAGAAATCAACACAGATAAAATTGGTTCTTTATAAAAATAAAATTGATAAAACCCTAAAAAAAAGACTGATCAAGTGGGAAAAAAGGAGGTAAAATACAAATTACCATTATCAGACATCTATTCTATAATGGAGGGTAGTATTAACAGGATGAACACAAGTATTACTGAAGTACCACCATGACCCTTAAGTAGTCAGCAAAATTAAAGTAACAAGATACCATTTTCTAACCCATGAGACTGACCAAAACTTAAAAGTCTGATGCTGTCAAGTGTTAGCAAGCACTATTGTGGGCTACTGACCTGTGAACTAGTAAAGTCATTGCGGGAAACAACTGATCATTACCCAGTAAAACTGAAACTTGCGGTCCTTTGCACCCTGCAATGCCATTATTGGAGCACAGAGGCATGGAGAAGGATGGTCACTACAGCATTGTTTGAAATAGAAAAAACTAGAAACAACTTAAGTGTCCAACAAAAGGGGAATAAGTAAAATGGGGTATATGCCTACTGTATAGCAGTGAGACTGCAACAGGCCCATACACATAATTACAGCTAGGATACTTTATACCTTCAGAGAAGGAATACACTACAGGAGCACCCTACAGTGGCAGAATTGAACCAGCATTACACACATATCAACAAGGACAAATTCCCCAAAGGTAAAGTTAAATGAATAGGCAAGCTACAGGTGACACTGAGAGTATGACACCACTTATGGAAACTCTAAAAAGCACACACAAGCAATATCATATGTCATTCAAGGATATCTATATAAGCCACAGAGGTATAAAAAATGGTGGAGTGACACAAAACAGATTCAGGATTCACAGTAGTGTTTGCCTCTAGAAAGAGAAGAGGAAAAATAGGACTGAGATTGGGAAACAACCTTTATCTAGAGGGTTGCTTTTTCTTTTTTAAGATATGAAGTCTCACTTTATTGGCCAGGCTGGAATGCAGTGGCTATTCACAGACACAATCAGAATACACAACACCCTAAAACTCCTGGCCCCAAGTGATCCCCCCGCTTCAGCCTCCTGAGTAGCTGAACTACAGACACATCCGACAGTATTTTTATTTTATAAATATATATATATAACCTAATGTACACTGTTTAATGCACTTGATGTTTACAATATCATTCTGGAAGTGTCCTAATATTTGTTAAATTTATCAAAAGAAAAATAAGATGTCCACGGAATTAAAACATTTTATGAATAATCAAAGAAATCAATGAAAGATGCCGACTATAAATAAAATTCCTATATATAAAAACCCAAATGAAAACAGATCATTGGAATGAAAGACAAAAAAAAGAAAATATTAAAATTGACATAACAGATACGGAAATGTTTAAAAATAGTATCTATTATTCAGTTGGTGAGTTTTACACAATCAACATTCCTTAAAATTTGAGGGTTTTTTTTACTGCTAACTTGAACAAAACTACATGAGTACCCTAGGCAGAAACAGTATGAATACATAAATCTTTTCTAATGTGTCCAACTTGCCTTCAATATATTGCTGGTATTATGCCTGAATTTGTATTGAACAGCTCAGAAAATACGCTTGCTTTGCCATTTCACGTATCAAAAATGGAACCCTAAATGATGGTGATGTTTAGGGCCTAAGTATTTCTTTAGAAGTGTTATGGTGCCCAATGCAGGATGTCACCTTAGAGACACTGTGTTTCCTCTGCCTCACAATCTTCACATTTAAGCATTCTACTGCTGGTGGCCACCTTCCAAGGCACAAGTCAAGCTCCACCATACCTGTGAGCTGACACTTAGCTCTCTGTAATGTTCACATTCATTAAACACAGATTTTTAGGAACTGGAACCAAAATTACCTGCGATTCACTTCTGGGACAGTCACCTGATGTTGCCATAGTTCTCTTAGGCTCTGCCTCATAACTGCTGCTTTATTTCATTTTCTTCTCCATTTCTACTTTTTAAAAGAGAAAGAGACACAAAGTACTTGTTATATTGCTTAATAATTAAGTTCCCTTAACTTCTAAGGGGCATGATAAATGTCGTCTACCAAATAGAAGTAAAATGTGTATGTGTAAAGAATAGTATAGAAATGAAAATTTACAATTCTTTACAGAGACAAAAGCATTTAAAAATCATAAACTTCAAATAGTGTGTTTTCCTCACTAGTCTGAAAGGTGTTAATCTTATTCATTTGCTGAAGCCTGTTAGTTTCTGTTAGATCAGGTGTCGACTTAAGGCAATAAATCAGTATTCATTCATTTCTTAGAACTGTGATAGCTTTAATTCCAATTAAAAGCCCCTACCCGGGACTTTACAGTGTTTCCACTAACAGGAACCAAAGTCTGCATCTTCCAGTCTTTTCCTTCTTCTCAATTCTTATTTTTCCAGTGACAGTGTAATCCACACTCTGCTCTGGGATCAATGTGTTTTTTCAATTGCATAGCAATTCTTTGTTTAAAACGCATGCTTCACTTCTAAACCCAGACTTGAAGCTTATTTTTGTGATATTCGTAGTTACAAATGCTTACTGATTTACATAATTACATTTTCATTGGAAAACCTGGGTCCAAATTGGGAAGGGGTCGGAGAGGAGAGGAGGCCCGGGTGCGTGCAGGATCCAGCTCTCCTAAGACGCCCTCGGAAGGAACAGGATCATGGAGGGTGGGAACAAGTGGCCAATGAAGGCGAGTGAGAAGGGGGCAGGAAGCGAGGGGGCCGCGCGTAGACGCAGGGGCACGAGAGGGTCAGGCTGGGCGAGCGCCGCGAGCTACGGGGCAGGGGCCGTCAGGCAGGTGGGCGTGGTCGCGAAGGGCGTGGCAGAGATGGTGGGGTGGGCGTGGCCGCAGAGGGCGAGGCCATGGAAGGCGCTGGACGGTGGGAGTGGCCGGGAAGGGGCGCGGCGCTCAGGGAAGGCTGTGACGGGGACCCAGCGCCCGTTACGACGCCAGGGCAGGTGGCAGAGCTCGCGAAGGCGCTCGGAGGCCCCAGAGGGGGGCGGAGGCCTCTGTCCGCCAGCGACGCACACGCAGTGCGAGGACGCCTCACCTGGCCTGTCCTTCCTTACGTGCAGTCCAGTCACCTGAGCGGCCCATCAGCACACCTACCTCAGCCGCGTTTCTCCGCTGAGTTCCGCGTCCACACCGCCAGCGCGGAAGGGCGGACGGTCTCTTCCAGGAGCCTGAGCCAACGCCCTCAACCCGCGCAAGCGCAGTGCACGCAGGCCGTCAGCCGAGGAGTCCCGCCCAGTGTCCGGCGCCCCGCGCAGGCGCAGTGCTCAGACGGCCCCCCTTCCAGGGGAGCCGAGCCACCGCCCTCGACTCGCGCAGGCGCGCCGCTCACAGACCGTCTGCAGCTTGGGCTGCGCAGCGCACTTCACGTCCGAGCTTCCCGCGCTCTTGAGAGCCGAGGCCCAGCGCCCCCTTGTGTGGAGCGTGTCCCCAACCGCCCCGCCCCGACGCGGGGGGCTCGGTGTGGGGTCTGACCCTCGGTGCAGGGCGCGGGGCGGGAGGCCGAGCTGGGGCGGGGGGCGGGGTTGGGCCCCTCACGGCCTGGGAAGCGACAACCCGTACGAGCCACAAAATGGCTGGGGCTTCGGGGACCCCTACCTCCTCGTGTCTTCCCTCAAATAATTCAGTTAACTTTCCCATCCGCGCTGCTCAGTGCGCGCCCTCTGCTTTCTTCTGGACAAGTGGAAGCAGAATGATGACGTTTCTGTTTTGAGGAGAGGAAGTTTGGGGTTAAGGAGAAATGGGTGGCACTAATGCCTGTAAAACAAATAAAATTCGAGGACCCCCCCCCCACCCCGACCCCGGCAGCCGCGGCGGACTGGACTCCCTCCTTTACCAGGGAACCCTGAAGTTCAACCTGAGAGACTGCTCTGGCCTTGAGGGGAAGTAAGAGTTGCACGTGCCTTGTTACACGCCTTGTTATACTTCTCCGGCATTAACATCAAGGGAGACCTTAAGTCTGATTAAAAAAAAAAAAAAATGTGGAAGGAAAATAAATCTTGGAGTCCCAAAATCATTAAGCTAAAGGGAAAAGTCAAGCTGGCAGCTGCTTAGGGCAAACCTGCCTCCCATTCTGTTTAGTCATCTCTCAGCTCACTGAGGTAAATGCGTATCTGATTACCACCTCTGGAGAGGCTAACCAGAAACTCAAGGGAATGCAACTGTTTGACCTGGAAGCTCCCTCTTGCCTTCGCTTCGAGTAGTCCCGCCATTCCGGACCAACCAATGTTCATCTTACGTATATTAATTGATGTCTCGTATCTCCCTAAAATGTGTAAAACCAAGCTGTGCTCTGACCACCTTGGGCCCTTGTCATCAGGACCTCCAGAGGCCGTGTCATGGGCGTGCCTCCTTAAATTCAGCAAAATAAACTTCCTAAGTTGACTGAGATCTGACTCAGATATTTAAGGTTCACATTTTAGTAACCACAAAGCGATTCCTAGTAGAGGTGCCACTGACGTTGACAAATCTGTCAGTCGTTAGTACCAGCCTGAGCTATCTTTATGGCTCAAACCAACAGGACAATTTGCTGAGGCCTGGAAGAACCCCCTCCAGAGAATCCCTGATCTACCCAGGTTTGGTCAAGATCTAGTTGATTTTGCTGTACAACTCCTTTTGTGTGTGTGGGGTGAGGGGACGCGGGTGGTTTACTCTCTTCCAACATAAGGAAGGCAAGTTTTTTCTTGCTTCAGTGACAGTGGAAGGCAGGTAACTCTTTTATGGAGTTTGAGCTCGCTTCCCACAGGAAAGATGAGGGGTTTTCTTCCCCTGCTCCTAGGATGGTAGAGAGCAATCTTCAGCCTGAGACCCATCCCTAGGTAAGTAACTGAATTGGGGTTTGTCTTGGCTAAGATTAACAACCAGCTGGTCTTAATTTCTCCTTACCATGAGTGTGCTCAGTAATCTTATAAATTGTCCAATCCTTCGTTTCGCTTAACTGTTTTTTTGTTGTTGTTGTTGTTTCTTTTTTTTGTTCTTTTGTCTTTTTCCCATTGAGTTTGACCAACTCTATCTGACTTGATCAAATCCAAAGGGAAGTTCCAAATTATGAGAAGCAAGGCCTCTGAACTGGGTAAGTTTCCCCCCCTCCCCACCACACACACACACACAAAAGGTGGTGTGGTGGGGGAAGGAAAATAGCCAGCAAACGGAAAAAAAAAAAGACTTTTTATTTTGACTACTTAAGGGACTTTTTTAATATAACAAGGCCACATTTTTGCTAGCCAGACCAACCAAAAAGAGCAATGACTGTCATCCCATGCTGCAGTTCCTTACCTAAGGATTCTGCCTTCTTTTTTTCCAGCACGACAGCCTGGGTTTGGTTCCTAAATCAAGAACTTTCTGGTTTGATACTTGGTACTTCTGAAATAACAGCAATTTGTCCTAGATGAAATATGATAATGAGATTTATTTATTTATTTAGACAGAGCCTTGCTCTGTGGCCCAGGCTGGAGTGCAGTGGCACAGTCTCAGCTCACTGCAACCTCCACCTCCCAGGTTCAAGTGATTCCCATGCCTTAGCCTCCTGAGTAGCTGGGATTACAGGTACGCACCACCACGCCCAGCTCATTTTTGTATTTTTTTGGTAGAGATGGGGTTTGGTCACCATGTTGGCTGGTCTCAAACTGGCCTCAAGTGATCCGCCTATCTTGGCTTCCCAAAGTGTTGGGATTACAGGTGTGAGCCACCATGCCCAGCCAGTAATGATGTAGCAGGACGAGCCGCAGACAAAACCTCTCAGACACCAAGTTGTAGAAGGAAGGGCTTTATTCAGCTGGGAGCATCGGCAAGCTACTGCCTTAAAATCTGAGCTCCCCGAGTGCACAGTTGCTGTCCCTTTTAAGGGCTCACAACACTAAAGATTTCACATGAAAGGGTCATGATTGATTTGAGCAAGCAACGGGTACATGATAGGGGCTGCATGCACCGGTGGTCAGAGTGAAACAGAACAGGCAGGGAGTTTCACAGTGTTCTTCTATACAATGTCAGGAACATCGGTTTCTAAGTCATGAGTTGATTTTTAACTACTGGGTTTAGGCCAGGCAGACCCAGGCCTGGTTCCAGGCCTGGCACCAGGCTGCCTGTCTTTGGTTTTACTTCCTTGTTTTTTTCTTAAAACAGGTACTGAGTATAAAACAATATAATACAATATGAGAGGGTCTCTCTCCTCAATGAGTTTTAAAAAGTTTTTTTTAAGGAGCTCAATGGTTAAAAGTCAGCTTAATTAAAAGCTAACATCCAACATGTGTGTGTATGTGTGCCTGTGTGTGTGTTTGTATTTAAAAGGCCTTCAGGTTTTGGTTTTTGTGTTTTCGTTTTTGTTTTTCTCTCCTAGGACCTTGTCTTTTTGAGCAAAAGGTTTTTTCTTAGTTGACTGGCTTCTGTTTTCTTCATTTACTTCTGCCGTCTCTTCTTTCTCTTGCACCCTCTGCTTTATGAGAAACCTAATATAGTTTATAATACCCAGGGTTCCTTACAGAAAATGGAGAAGGTGCCAGATTCCCCTTGGAGGAGAAACCTGTTTCCTTATGGAACCCCAAGAGAGTAAACAGACAAGTTCATCTCAGCTCTTAAACTGCTTGCTTTTATATGGTGTTACCTAATTTTTTTACTAAAATAGTTACTGCAACAGAGGCTACTCTTGATTTCTTAAGGAATAGTGTAGTTTAGACACATAGAAATGTCTTTGTTAAAAAAAACTTTTTAAGTGCACTGTAAAAGCATGACCTGGTCTAACCTCACAATAATTTTCGCTTTTTGGAGACCCAGGATTCAGTGTAGGGTCTGCCCAGAGCTCAGAGATCCAGTTAAAATATAGATAGTCTCTATCTAAATAAAATTGGTCTCCTTATACAATCCTGTGATAGATTTTCATAATTTTATGTTTCATTTGGCATCCATCTTTAATCTCTCTTTAGCACCACCAGACTTTTTCTCTGTGTACCTTGAAATGTAAATTTTGCTATCCAATTTTTCATCTAAGAGTTTCCTTCAATATGCAGATTTAGGGCTATTTAGCTGACAACTTCCGGGGCAGTGACACAGGTTATCGAGAGTTTGCAAGTCTAAGATAAAAAAAAAAAAAAAGGAGGTCTTAGGAATCTATAAGATGTACTTCTATCAGTATACCTAATACCTCTATGTATTTATGTGTTGTGTACACATGTTTCTCTATTAAAAAATATAAAAGAGCTCTAATTAATTGGCTTACAGAAAAATAAAAGTGCTCAAATAAAATACTTTATTAGAAAAAGGGGAAGACTAGTCAAATGTTAAGTTTACTTAACTTAAAATCTTTAATAAATAAGTTAACTTTAAAATTAGTGGCAAAGTAATATTAGAAATTATGCCAGCATACATTTTTGTTTGTATTTATTTATCAAGCAATTTCCTACTTATCCCTGCCAATTACTATAAGGTGTCAGCATTTGGCATAGGGGTTACAAAACTATAAACCCAGCCCCGAAAGGAAGAACATAAATGGGCTGATGGAGCTGAAAAACACAGCATGAGAACTTCATGAAGCATACACAAATATCAATAACGAAATCAATCAGGTAAAAGAAAGGATATCAGAGACTGAAGATCAACTTAATGAAATAAAGTGTGAAGACAAGATTAGAGAAAAAAAGAATGAAAAGAATGAACCCTTCTCAAAACAAACCATTAATGAGGCCAACAAACATGAAAAAAAGCTCTTCATCACTGGTCATTAGAGAAATGCAAATCAAAACCACAATGAGCTACCATCTCACACCAGTTAGAATGGTGATCATTAGAAAGTCAGGAAACACAGTGGCTCAAGCCTGTAATCCCAGCACTTTGGGAGGCCGAGACGGGTGGATCATGAAGTCAGGAGATCGAGACCATCCTGGCTAATCCGGTGAAACCCCGTCTCTACTAAAAAATACAAAAAAACTAGCTGGGCGAGGTGGCGGGCGCCTGTAGTCCCAGCTACTCGGGAGGCTGAGGGAGGAGAATGGCGTGAACCCAGGAGGCGGACCTTGCAGTGAGCTGAGATCCAGCCACTGCAGGCGACAGAGCGAGACTCTGTCTCAAAAAAAAAAAAAAAAAAAAGAAAGTCAGGAAACAATAGGTGCTGGAGAGGATGGGGAGAAATAGGAACTCTTACGCTGTTAGTGGGAGTGTAAATTAGTTCAACCATTGTGGAAGACAGTGTGACTGTTCCTCAAGGATCTAGAACCAGAAATACCATTTGACCCAGCAATCCCATTACTGGGTATATACCCAAAGGATTATAAATCATTCTACTATAAAGACACATGCACACGTATGTTTGTTACAGCACTGTTCACAATAGCAAATACTTGCAACCAACCCAAATGCCCGTCAATGATGGACTGGATAAAGAAAATGTGGCACATACACACCATGGAATACTATGCAGCCATAAAAACGAAGAGTTCATATCTTTTGCAGGGATATGGATGAAGCTGGAAACCAACATGCTCAGCAACTAACACAAGAACAGAAAGCCAAACACTGCATGTTCTCATTCATAAGTGGGAGTTGAACAGTGAGAACATGTGGACACAGGGAGGGGAACATCACACACCAGGACCTGTCAGGGGGTGGGGGGCTAGGGGAGGGATAGCACTAGGAGAAATGCCTAATGTAGATGATGGGTCGATGGGTGCAGCAAACCACCATGGCAAGTGTATATGTAATAAACCTGCACATTCTGCACATGTACCCCAGAACTTAAAGTATAATGATAAAAAAAGAAAAATCTGCTGATGTATAATTCTAAGCCTAAGAAAAGTATCCATTACAAAGGAAGTCAAAATAAATTCATTTTCAGATAAACAGAATCTGACTGAAGGAAACATGCACTAAGATGCTAAAAGAAGAACTTCATGCTAAAATAAGATAATCATAACTGCAGGAAGGACAGAAGAGTACTAGAAAATGTAAATAAATGGATAAATATATTTTTAAAATTTGTTCTTAAATCAACAATTATTATGACTTGTGAGGTTTATAATGTGTAGAGGTGGAATATATGCCAACAGCCGCACACAGAGCAAGGGGGATAAATAAACTATCATAATGTGCTGGATCTTTGTTAGGACAAAGCAAAAGTATTCTAATAACTTCAGGCAGGTCAAGAGTGCATATTGAGCTCTCAAAAACTACAATGACGTATGACAACAAGCAAAATAGAAGATAAAAGAAAAAAATAAATTTTAAAAATGGAAAAGAAAACATTAAGAGAGTACTACAGAAATAAAAAACAGACAAGACAAATGATAAATAAACAGTGCAGCAAACCACCATGGCACATGTGTACCTGTGTAACAAACCTTCACGTTCTACACATGTATCCCAGAACTTAAAGTATAATAAAAAAAAATAATAAAAATAAACAGCAAGATGGCAGACTTAAACCCAACTATATTTCTAACAACATTAAATGTAAAGATAGAAAACATGCCTTTTTTTTTTTTTTTTTTTTTTTTTTTTTTTGAGACAGAGTCTAGCCCTGTCGCTCAGGCTAAAGTACAGTGGCATAATCTCAGCTCACTGCAACCTCTGCTTCCTGGGTTCAAACGATTCTCATGCCTCAGCTTCCCGAGTAGCTGGAATTAAAGGCGTGCAGCACCCTTCCCAGCTAATTTTTTTTTTTTTTTTCCTGTATGTTTAGTAGAGATTAGGTTTCACCATGTTGGTCTGCCTGATCTTCCACTCCTGACCTCAAGTGATTCACCCACCTCAGCCTCCCAAAGTGCTGCGATTACAGGTGTGAGCCACCATGCTCGGCCAATGCCAATATTCTTAAGTATCTCTTTTAGAGATTTGACTAAATGATAGTTATAAGAAACATACTTTACCTATAAAGAAACATTTAGTTGAAAGTAAAAGAATGGGGGAAGCAATACCACACCAACACAAACCATACTGATATTGTAAAAAGCAGACTTTACCAATAGTATTATCAAAAATAAAAGAATTAGTTCATAATGATAAACTGTCAATTCAGTAGAAAGAAATAGCAGCCCCAAATTTGTGTGTCTATAACATAGCTTCAAAATATAAAATCCAGAAATTCAAAAATTAATATAACTCAAAGGAGAAATAGAACCATCCATAATTGTAGTTGGGGGATTTAACACACCTATCACATAACTCAGAACAAGAAGGCAGACAGTAGAGATTCAAACAGCTCATTTAACCAACATAACACACGTCATGTTGGCTTACATCATAAGACATGTACACAAATATATAAAATCAGTATATCCACTTCATCCACCCCTAGCAGAGTGCATGTTATTTTCAGGTGCACGTGGAACATGTGTGGCTATTCTGGGGACATTCCCCATGGCAAAGACTGAGGGTTGCCTGTAGGAACTCACTGAGACTGTCAGCCAACAGCCAGCAAGAACTAAGGACCTCAGTCCTACAACCTCAAAAAACAATTCTTCCAACAACCAGGTATAGCTGCTGGTTTTCTATCTGATGATAGCTGGTTTTCATACAATAGTCTGCTCAGGCTGCCTTAACAAAATGCCACAGACTAGGAGGCTTAAACAACAGAAATTTATTTTCTCACAGTTCCGGAGGCTGGAAGTGCATGATCAAGGTGCCAGCAAATTAGATTTCTGGTGAGGGCTCTCTTTCTGGCTCGTAGACAGCCACCTTCTTGCTGTGTCCTCAAATGGCCTTTCCACTGTGTGCATGCAATGAGAGCACTCCAGTATCTGTTCCTCTTATAAGGGCACCAGATTAGGTGCTATCAGATTAGCGACCTGCCCTGGATGCTGATCCTCCACGTTGACTTCTGATTAACCCCAGTTCCTGAAATGCCTGTAAGATTTGTATTTTAACTACTGATCCTTGTGTAAAAGTATGCACTTACCGTAAATCCTGCCCTTAGGGCAAAATAACCTTGACATTATCTTACTTACCATACAGTTATCCTACACATCCCCTCTGAAGTCTGCATACTCTTCCCCTATGGTCTATAAGCCCTGGGTCTGGGAGGGTAACAGTGAGGAGATCCACCCACTTCCCTCACTGCTGCCCAAGACACAGACATAGCTTCTGTTCATAAGTCCCTGTTAAATGTTCCTAAGAAACTGGATTTGTCAGCCTCTCTCTTCAGCCTCTCAGCCTCCTCGGTCTTTGGGGGTAGGTTTGCATAGACCTGCTCACCTTGGAATACCTTGCTAAGGGCTCTATCTTCAAATACAGTCATACTGGGGATTGGGGTCAACATATGAATTTGGAGGTAGGGGACATAATTCAGTCCCTGATATGGTTTGGCTGTGGCCCCACCCAAATCTCATCTTGAATTTTAGTTCCCATAATCCACATGTGTGGTGGGAGGGACCCTGTGGGAGGTCACGGAATCATGGGGGTGGCTACCCCCATGCGGTTCTCATAACAGTGAGTCAGTTCTCATGAGATCTGATGGTTTTTATAAGGGGCTTTTCCTCCTTTGCTCAGCACTTCTCCTTCCTGCTACCCTGTAAAGAAGGTGCCTTTCTTCCCCTTCATCTTTCGCCATTATTGTAAATTTCCTGAGGTCTCCAAAGCCATGAGGAACTGTGAGTCAATTCTTTTCTTTATAAATTACCCAGCCTCAGGTGTTTCTTTATAGCAGCATGAGAATGGACTAATATGTAAATAATGTGTGGCTAGAGAGTAAGCTGTGGTGCTTTTTTTTCTTTTTCCAATGGCTGTACATTCTTTGACATCTTCCCATTGAGAAACAGCATCCACCTTCGTTCCTCTTGGTCTTGGGCTTGTAATGTCTGCTGTAGTCACTAGGTTGCGAGGCCTGCAGTGGCTCCCAAGGCAGCTCAGGAAAAGCCATGCAGCTCTCTCAGTCCTCTAGGAATGCAGGCTCTTGGGACACTCCTCAGAACCCAGCCTCGCAGAGACACCATGCACAGTGCTGCAGATATCAGTCCCAGCTGAGCCCAGCCTTCATGTTCTCTCCTACCTGGTGCTACGTGACCTCGGGATGGTTCTACCCCAGCCGCAGAGCCACAGCTGTTCTGTCTCCCCAGCTGAGGTCCTAGACACGGAGCCACACCAGCACCCTGTGCCAATCAATCATGCCGTAGGAGAAAAATAAAACAGCTGATGCTTTTACGCTATTAGATAGTGGTTACTTATGCTGCAATAGTAACTGGAACAGAATCGGGTACTTTGAAGTGGGATGCTACCATGACAAAAGCCAAAAAACATGGGGGGTTGGCTGTGGGACTCAGCCCCAGAGAAGAGGCTGGCAGGCATGAGAAGGCAGCTGGCAAGGGACTGAGGAAAAGCAAGGAAATGTTCTGGAAGTGAAGGAAAGAAGGCTCTTGTCATTGAATGACTGGCTTCTTTCACCTGCACATCATGAGGAATGATTAGGGAGAGAGGCACTGTAGGGAAAGAGGCATTGGAGAAGGAACGATGGGGTTTTCAAACAGAACCTATAAAAACATGAAGGAGCCAGGATTTGCTGGGCTCAACAATGAAACTATTTTTCATCCACGGTTTCTTCCAGCAGAAGATTCTCAAAGAATGAAAGGGCTCAGAGCAAAGTTGGGACCCGCAGCCCTGTAGGGAATATGCGGGTTCAGAGCAGACACAAAGTCAAGGGTTGGATTATAAAACCCTCTGTTAAGATGCAGAAAGAGTTCAATTGGTGTCTCACCAGCCTTTTCAGATGCAAAGGACCTCCCAGGGACCGTATGCATGTGCCTCCCAGGTCCCTATTAAGGAGACCTTCTGGGAATCTTAAGAGCATTGTTCCACAACAGCCACACACGGACCCCCAATAGTAAAGAGACTATTTAAAAGAGATCTGGGGTGCAGGTTTTGTCTAATGGAGTGAACTTCAATAAAATTCATAGAAAACCCACAAAGTTATTAAGGGAAGTGTACTAGAAAAAATAAGAGCAGCCTGCGTTTGTGGTTGAGCAGTCTTAGTCTGTAGAAATTCAGGGGCCCACTGGCCTCCTTTCATTTTGTGCTATCTGGTTCTTTTAATCCAAGCTGGCTTTTATTTTCTTCTCAGGTGCCTAGAGAATCAGTCCCTGGAGCAACACTGGGCCCTAATTGCAGACCTGTTGACCTGGGTCAGGTTGGATTTCAGAATCTCTGCAGACTGCCTGCTTTTTGCCTCAGTTTTGCCCTTCTGAATGGCAGGGGCCAAGGTATCTGTCCTAGCTCCATCCCCATTAGACATAGGGTGAAGAGGTGGGGTCAGGTGCTTGGCTCTTGAGGTCACAAGTCTGTGGATTGAGAAGGAAACACATTGAAGAGGTTGTGTCTGAGGAGCCATGCCCATAGAGCCTCACCCTGCATGGACTTGGTTAGGTGGTGAGACCTGGAGTTCTGGCTGCCATAATGGCATGAGGCCATGGGTGTCTGGGTGAGTCTATTTGGAATGTGTGGGGGGTGCAGCCAGAGGGCAGAATGTATTTTCCAAAGTTGGCCATAGCGATTTCAGCAATCCTCCCCACATGCTCTTCTCTTGCCATTTCTCCATCAAGAAGTGGAGTCTGGCTGGGCATGGTGGCTCATGCCTGTAATCCCAACATTTTGGAAGACTAAGGCAAGTGGATCACTTGAGGCCAGGAGTTTGAGCAGCCTGGTCAACATGGTGAAACCCCATCTCTACTAAAATTACAAAAATTAGCCAGGTGTGGTGGTGCATGCCTGTTGTAATCCAAGCTACTCAGGAGCTGAGGTACAAGAATCACTTGAACCCTAGAGAAGGAGGCTGGAGTGAGCTGAGATTGCACCACTGCACTCCAGTCTGGGCAATAGAGCGAGACTCTGTTTCAAAAACAAAAACAATAAAAGCAGAGTAAAAGCACCTCCTTGATTCAGAGCAGGGTGTTTCCTCCTGCTCCGATCCATGACAGCAGCATTTCACGTGGTTGGGACTTGGACTGTGGAGGCAGGCCCAGGTTCAAATCCTGGCTTTGACACTGAGTGATGCAACCTGGGTGAACTAGTTCTCTGAGCCTCAGTTTCCCCCATGATGATGAAGAAACATGCGTTTCCTATGCAGGCTGGGGCTCTGAAGCCTGCTAAGCTCCTTTCCCCACTAAGGGGAGGTCCTCATTTATGCCATTGCCCAGGTTTCCTTTACATGTGACTTGTCACATGGTGCTCTGGAGCCCTGTCCTTGGAGACTCACACCCCTGTGACCAGGATGGGGCCAGGGCTGTGCTTAATCAGGTGACTGTCCAAGGAGCCCCCTTCCACCTCCAGAGTTCAGAACTCAGTGTCTTACCTTCCTCCCAGGAACCAGAGCACACTGAACACCCAGGACCTGGCAGGGCACCTGAAGGCCAACATGTTGGGGGGCATTGGAGCACACGAGTCCCACTCCAGGGGCCGGAGTAGTTGTCACTTGAGTTGCAACATCTGTCCCTAAGAGAGTCCCTGTGAGGCCTGGCTCCTCAGTGTGCTGAGCAACTGACCTGACCCCACACTCTTCTACCCAAAGAGGCCTCTGGAGCCTTCCTACGGCCAAGGGACCTGGCCAGCTGCACAGGCTGAGGACAGAACGAGCTCAGCCAGGGCTCCGTGAACAGGTGTCCTTCTGTGGTCATCACCACGGCAGCAGCAAGGTCAGGGTGGGGTGTCAGCATGGGGTGTGCACTCTCTCATCCCGGGCATCTGAGTTTTTTGTTTTAAAAGTTGTGATCACCAAGACACTGTCCTTGTCTACCTCTGCGTCTCATGGTCCCAGCTGTGGGGGGACGCACAGCCAAGTGGGCCTCGCCTGGGGAAGGGAGGTGCACCCATGCGACTCAGGCAAACACGGCCCCTGGGCCTCGTTCCAGGGAACCCCAAAGGCAGAGTTCAGAAGATTGCAATTAATTTTATAAATTAATACACAATAACAGATAATTAATTTTAAATGTTGAACTTAAGGTTAATACATATGTTACAGGAATTACATCAGGAATTGATTTTATTATGGAGTCTGAATAAGTTTTAATTCCAAAAACAGTGTATTCCTCCTATGATTTAAATTTTATTTACGTTAGCACTCAGTAGAACTACTAGTTGCTAAATATACCTGTGGATATATTCCAGTTACACTAAAAATTGAAATATAGTGCCAGGTTATTCACAGTGTTTTCAACTTAAAGTTTGTTTTTCAAAAAAAAAAGAGGTTATTGTTCTGCAGTAGCAAAACTGCTAGGGATTGAGCTTCTAGATTTTTAAAAATTTTATTTATTTATATATATATTTGTAGATGGAGTTTCATTCTTGTTGCCCAGGCTGGAGTGCAATGGTGCGGTCTCAGCTCACTGCAACCTCTGTCACCTGGGTTCAGGCGATTCTCCTGCCTCAGCCTCCCCGGCAGCTGGGATTACAGGAGCCCGGCTAATTTTTTTGTATTTTTAGTAGAGACGGGTTTTTACCATGTTGGCCAGGCTTCCTGAACTCCTGACCTCCGGTGATCTGTCCACCTCGGCCTCCCAAAATGCTGGGATTACAGGCGTGAATCACGGTGCCCAACCAAGCTTCCAGATTTCAGGTTCTCAGCTTTCCTCTTCTCTTGTTTGATACATTCTTTATTTAAATCGCTAAAATAAAATAACTCGTTTCCACCTCCTGGGTCGTTGCCATGGAGGTGGTTCAATTCCACAAAGGCATTTTTACAGTCAAGGCGTATGCATCCTCACTTGTTAAATAGAGTTTGTTTGTTTGTTTGTTTGTTTTTTGAGACAGAGTTCTCTCTCTGTGGCCCAGGCTGGAGTGCAGTGGCAGGATCTCTGCTCACTGCAACCTCCGTCTCCCGAGTTCAAGGGATCCTCCTGCCTCAGCCTCCCGAGTAGCTGGGACTACAGGCGCCCGCCACCTCGCCCGGCTAATTTTTGTATTTTTAGTAGAGACAGGGTTTCACCATGTTGCCCAGGCTGTCTCAAACTCCTGACCTCAAGTGATCCGCCCGCCTCAGCCTTCCAAAGTGCTGGGATTACAGACGTGAGTTAAGTAGTTCGAACAATCAATTGATTAGGCTTTTGTGGCTGCTCACTTGTGCATGTGGCCAAGTACTGTGCTGTCCTGGCCCACAGCGTCCTACAGGAAGGGATGGGCCGTAAGACGTGGGATCTTCTGAAGTCGTCAAATGAAAAACACTCCTGTTGAGTGAGAAAACAAATAGGCTAGTCTTGTGATTTTTAAAAAATTTAAACTGACATGATTTTATTGCAAATTTCCAAGAATCCTTAAAAGTTATAAAAAGTATAACCAAAATAAATATCTGTGGCAGAGTTCTACAAAAGACAAAACTCAGTTTTCCTTTTGAGATCTTGCCCCAGTATCAGTTCAAACACTTCCTCTCATATTTCACCAGGACTCAATTCCTGAGCAAGAAACAGCAAGAAACAGCAAGTGCCATGAAAAGCGGCTTTGTGTGGGGTGGGCTCTTCACACTCCAATCTCCAGTTCCTTCTCAAAGCTTCGAAAAAAAGTTGAAAAATGAAAACAAAAGCCCTGCTGTGTTGAGCTGGGCTCTGGCGTTGCCATGGACCCAGGGCAAACAGCGATGCTCCTGCTCTGCCCCCAGCTCAGCTCACACTGGGCCTGCACTTCTGGAAGGGAACACGGACTTCGGAATGACTGGTTAGAACCCAAATGAATTCATGGAATGTGACATGGTTCAAAAATAATAAAACGTGATACCCATGAAATGCTGATATTCTGTCTCAATTTGCCAGATTGGGGCCTCCTGGATTTAGAGTATTCTAAAGTAGCCGGCAGGTTCACTCTGCCCTTTTAGACCTAATATATCTGGCTCAGAAAGAAGTCTCTGTCCCTCTGCTATTTGCTGTTCTTTGCTTTGCCTGGTCTGACTCCCGCCCCAGGAGTTCTCCTGACAGCTCCAGGTTCTGCAGACAAGAGCAGTAACTTTTATAATAATAATAATGACTCCCAAGTGAGTGCATTGGGCTCTTCACATGTGTCTCTGTGTGTGCACATGCATGTGCGTGTCATTTCTGGGCACTTCACGTGTGTCTGTATGTGTGCACATGTATGTGCATGTCAATTTCCTTTACTCCTCCGACAGCCCTCTCAGGGGTGCAGCTTTTTCCCTCTTTTACTCAGGCTGAGAAAGGTTGTTGTTCGACAAGGTATGTTCAGAGGTCGGATCTGAACCCAGCTCCAAGGCTCCAGCACCCAAGCCCTGACCCCACGGCTGCCTGCTGGCTGGGAGTGGCATTCTTTA
Source organism: Theropithecus gelada (assembly GCF_003255815.1). Lineage (NCBI taxonomy): Eukaryota > Metazoa > Chordata > Mammalia > Primates > Cercopithecidae > Theropithecus > Theropithecus gelada. The sequence continues at coordinate 16,540,715 of NC_037670.1, forward strand.
GAACAGGAAAGGCAGTGAGTTCTCATTGCATCAATACTTGCATTTGCTACAACAGAAGCTTTTTGTCTCTTCTTCACATTCCTTTAGAACACAAGCCTCCTTTTCTGCCTGTGGCCATCAGTCACTGGAATCAGCCTCGTGAGTGGCTTGGTGGCGGATGGCACCGTCCTTTGTGGGAGAAAACAATGTTGCTGCCCAGGCCTTTCTGGAATGACCTCTTCCCACCCCCTGACCAGCCCCAGCAAGGCCCGGGGCTGGCTGCCTAGTTGATTGGAGCCAAGAGTTTGCTGAATGGATGAAGGGAGAAGGGACATCCAAGCGACTGAAGAAGATCTTAACAGAAGATTTATACATTCAAATAGAGGTCCCTGTTGACCCACAAGCTCCTTCATGCTCTGTCCTGGGCAGGCAGCACTGTTGCTTGGGAAGGAGAGCCCGTTCCTGTCATGGCAGGTCGTCATCTGGGAACCTGGAGCCACATCAACTCATTTCCCTCCATCTGCAGACTAGACAGAGGGTGAACCACATGGGTGCCTTTGGCATTCAAGGTGCAGTAGACTAGACACCATGGGCCTTGAGCCTCCATCACCCCCTCCACCCCCTCCCAATTATCTCCAAAGTTTCACAGGCTGCAATGCCAGGCAGCTCTCCACAATGCCATGACCACTAGTCAAGTGATGGCTCTTGGCCACAGAGTCATGGCAGCGTTGCTCACAATGGCACCTTTCTTCTCAAGCCAAAGAGTGCATGTTCTCACTCTCCGGGAAAACACCGTGGTGATTGCTCTCCAGCAACCAGCTGCCTCTTGGCACCCTTGTTGTCTCCTTAAGCTTTTTTATTATTGGGAGGAACAGGTGGTACATATTTTTTTGCAGGTGGACTAGTGACATTTGTGATATCTTATTATATTACTTTGGGGATTTTTTATCTTCAGAAAGTACTCATTTTTTGTTTCCAGTTCAACATATAAGGAGCTAAGAAATCTTTGCTCCATTCTAACAGCAAGTAAAAAGCTGAACAAACTGAAAAATTATTCCAGTAGAGAAGTTAGATCCAGTAGAGAAGTGAGGTTACAGGACAAACTATTGTTCCCAACATTGGAGAGACAGACAAGTGGGTAGAGAGAATCACAACTTATCTCCAGCAGAAACCTCCAGTGCCAGGGTAGGAAAACCTGAAAAATTGCTGGAGCCTTAGTGCTGCAAGTCTGAGGGACAAAAACCCCAAGGGGACCCCCGTCCTGAGGGCCCCTACACTTTTGTGAATTTTACCTCCAGGAGCTTGACCAGGTCCTCACGGTGATTATTGGAGAAAAATTCCCTTGTGCTTCAGCAGGGGGAAGAAAAAAGGAACCATCTTGAGATAGGGCATTTTGTCCTTAACAATGCCTGTCCTCAGGAGTCTGTTTTATCCCAGCCAAACTGGCTGGGTTACATCAGAGCCTGACCTACCAACTCCAGGTGGCTCCAGACTTCCATGCAGGTGAAAGGAAATACACAATTCCAGCCCCCTGCAGTCATCCTGTCCCACCTACAGGATAGAGGAGCATTTGTGAAGGTCACAATTCAGGGGGGCAGGGTCACCACAGACCTAGACCTACTCGTAGGATTGTAGAATGCTTTCCCTCCCCCACACCTACCACCACATCACTAAAGGTCTTTTGACAGCAGTTCCTTCTAGCCAGACTTCATTTCCAGCCTTCAAAAAACATTACAAGGTACACTAAAAGACAAAAACTAGTTTGAAGAGCCTAAAAAAGCATCACAAGCAGAGTCAGATATGGCAGGAATGCTGAAATTATCAAACCAGGAATTTTGAAAAGCTACGAGTAGTATGTTAAGAGATGTAACAGAAAAAGCAGATGGCATGCAAGAGTGGATGGGCAACAAAAGCAGAAAGATGGAAATTCTAAGAAATAATCAAACATAAATGCTAGAGTTTGAAAACCATTGTAACAGAAATGAAGAATCCCTTTGATGGAGTCGTTGGTAGACTCATGGCTGAGGAAAAAATCTCTGAGAGCTTGAGAACATGACAATAAAAACTTCCAAAACTAAAAAACAAAGAGAATAAAAGCTGGGGAGGAAAAGCAGAACATAATAGCCTATAACAATGGGATAGCTACAAAAGGTGTAACATACACATAATGAGAACAAAAGGAGAAGAAAGAGAGAAAGGAACAGAAGCAATATGCGAAGCAATAATGACTGAGAATTTCCCCAAGATTAATGTGAGATACCAAATGACAGATCCAGGAAGCTCAGAGAACACAAATAGAATAAATGCCTGTTCCCCGCTAGAACTAAACATATCATATTCAAGCTTCGGAAAATCATAAAGGAAAAAATCTCAAAAGAAACCAGAGAAAATAAACACCTTACCATAGAGAAGCATGATAAAAATTACATCTAACTTCTCCTCAAAAACTATGCAAGCAAGAAGAAGATGGAATGAAATATAGTCATATATCACTTAATGTTGGGGATACATACTGAGAAATGTTTCATTAGGCAATTTTGTCCTTATGCGAACATCATACAGTTACACAAACCTAGCTGGTATAGCGTAGTATACACCTAGGCTGTATGATACCGCCTATTGCTTCTAGGCTACAAACTTGTCCAATATGTTACTACTGTATATTGTAGGCAATGAAACACAATAGTAAGTATTTTTACATCTAACCATAGAAACGGTACTGTAAAGATATGATATAAAGGATGTTAAATGGTACACCCATATGGGGCATTTATGATGAATGGAGTTTGCAGAACTGGAAGTTGTTCTGGGTGAGTTAGTGCTTGACTGGTGAGTGAATGTGAATGCCCAGGGCATTACTGTACTCTACTGCAGACTTATAAGCATTAATGTACTCTACTGTAGTAGTACTACTAGTGTAGTGGTACTACTAGAGTAGTAGTACTTACAAGCATTACCGTATTCTACTGCAGACTTATAAGCATCACTGTAGTCTACTGTAGGCTTATAAGCACTGTACACTTAGGCTACGCTAAATTTATTTATTTATTTATTTATTTATTTTAGAGATAGGGTCTCACTGGATTGCCTAGGCTGTTCTTGAACTCTTGGCCTCAAGCAGTCCTCCTGCCTTGGCCTCCCAAAGTGCTAGGATTAGAAGCTTGAGCCTCTGCATCCAGTCATACATTAAATTTATTTTAAAATATTCTTCCCAGGCATGGTGGCTCACGTCTATAATCCCAGCACTTTGGGAGGCTGAGGTGGGTGGATCACTTGAGGTCAGGAGTTCGAGACCAGCCTGGTCAACATGGTGAAACCCTGTCTCTACTAAAAATACAAAAATTAGCTGGGTGTGGTGGCGTGCACCTGTAATCCCAGCTGCTTGGGAGGCTGAGGCAGGAGAATCACTTGAACCCAGGAGGTGGAGGTTGGAGTGAGCCAAGATTGCACCACTGCACTCCAGCCTGGGCAACTGAGCAAGACTCCATCTCAAAAAACAAACAAACAGAAAAACCAAAAATATTATTATTTCTTCAATAATAAATTAAACTTAGCCTACCATAACTTGTTTACTTTATAAACTTTTTTCTCATGACTCATTTGTAATAACAGTTAGCTTAAAATACAAACACATTGTACAGCTATACAAAAATATTTTCTTTCTTTATATCCTTAATCTATAAGCTTATTTCTATTTTTAACAATTTTTAAATTTTTTCCTTTTTTTTTTTTTTTAACTGAAACACACACACATTAGCCTAAGCCTACACAGGTCAAAACTATCAATAGCACTGTCTTCCACCTCTACATCACATCTTTCCCCACTGGAATGTCTTCAAGGGCAATAAGACATATGGAGCTGTCATTCTCTGCAGCACCTTCTTCTAGAATATGTCCCAAAGGACCTGCTCAAGGCTATTTTACTGGTAACTAACTGTGTCTTTACATATATATATATACACACACACACACACACACATATATGGGTGTGTGTGAATATACATATATTATAGAAAGAGTACCGTCTAAAATAACAATACAATGTATTGTATAGTAAATACATAAACCAGTAAGATGGTCATTTATGATAGTTGTCAAGTATTACGTATCGTACATAATTTAATGTACTATACTTTTATGTGACTTGTAGCACAGTAGGTTTGTTTACACCACTATAACCACAAACACATGAGTAATGCATTGCCCTACAATGTTATGATGGCTACAACATCACTAGGCAATAGAAATTTTTCATTCCATTATAATCTATGAGACTACCATTGCATATGCAATGTCATTGACCAAAATGTTGTTACATGACACATGGTTATATTTAAAGTGTTGTGAAAATAAACCCTCTGATATGGTTTGGCTATGTTCCCACGCACATCTCATCTTCAGTTGTAATCCCCATATGTCATGGGAAGGACCTGGTGGGAGGTAATTAAATCATAGGGGGCGGTTACCTCCATGCTGCTGTTCTCATGACAGTGAGTTCTCATGAGATCTGATGGTTTTATAAGGGGCTTTTTCCTCTTTTGTTTGGCACTTCTCCTTGCTGCCACCATGTGAAGAAGAATGTGTTTGCTTCCCCTTCTGCCATGGTTGTAAGTTTCCTGAGGCCTCCCCAGCCATGCTAAACTGTGCGTCAATTAAACCTCTTTCCTTTATAATTTACCCAGTCTCAGGTATGTCTTTATTAGCAGCGTAAGAACAGACTAATACACCCACCAACCTAGAATTCTGTGCTCTTCAAAACTATCCTTCAAAAGTAAAGGAGAAATAGACTTTCTGAGACAAACAAAAATTGTTGCTAATAGATCTGAAGAAATGTTAAAAGAAGTTCTCCAGAGAAAAAGAAAATGATATTTTAGAAACTCAGGTCTAAGCTAACATCATGATGACAGGATCAGATCCACACATATTAATACTAACCCTGAATGTAAAAGGGCAAAATGCCCCCAAATTAAAGGACTCAGAGTGACAAGCTTAATAAAGAACCAAGAGCCAATAGTATGCTGTCATCAAGAAACCCATCTCACATTCAATGACACCCACAGGCTCAAAATAAAGGGATGGGTAAAAATCTACCAAGCAAATGGAAAACCAAAAAAAGTAGGAGTTGCAATCCTAATTTCAGGCAAAGAAGACTTTAAACCAACAAAAATCCAAAAAGACAAAGAAGGGCATACAAAATGGTAAAGGATTCAATTCAACAAGAAGACCTAACTATCCTAAGTATATACATAATATGTGTGTGTGTATATATATGTGTGTGTGTGTATATATATACACATATACATATATATATGTGTGTGTATATATATACCAAACACAGGAGCACCCAGATTCATAAAACAAGTTCTTAGAGCACTTCAAAGAGACTTATACTCCCACACAATAATAGTGGGAGACTTCAACACCCTGCTGACAGTACTAGACAGATCATTGAGGCAGAAAATTACCAAAGATATTCAGGACCTAAACTCAGCACTGGAGTAAATGGACCTGATAGACATCTACAGAACTCTCCACCCTAAAGCAACAGAATATACATTATTGTCATCACCACATGCACATACTCTAAAATCAACCACATAATGAGACATAAAACACTCTTCAGCGAGTGCAAAAGAACTAAAATCACAACAACCACTCTCTTGGACCACAGCACAAGAAAATTGCTCAAGGCCAAGCATGGTGGCTTACACCTGTAATCTCAACACTTTGGGAAGCCAAGGCGGGTGGAGCACTTGAGGTCAGGAGTTTGAGACCAGCCTGTCCAACATGGTGAAACTCTGTCTCCACTAAAAATACAAAAATGAGCCAGGTATGGTGGCACATGCCTGTAATCCCAGCTACTCAGGAGGCTGAAGTGGGAAGACTGCTTGAACCCAGAAGGTGGAGGTTGCAGATTGCCTCTCTGCACTCCAGCCTGGGTGACAGACTGAGACGCCATCTGAAAAAAAGAAAAAGAAAGAAAGAAAATTGCTCAAAACCATACAATTATATGAAAATTGAATAACCTGCTCCTGAATGACCTTTGGGTAAATAATGAAATTAAGGCAGAAATCAAGAAGTTCTTTGAAACTAATAAAAACAAAGATACAACATACCAGAATATCTTGGACACAGCTAAGGCAGTGTTAAGAGGGAAATTTTTAGCAATAAATGTCCACATCAAAAAGTTAGAAAGCTCTCAATCAAACAACCTAACATCACAACTAAAAGAACTAGAGAACCAAGAGCAAATCAATCCCAAAACTAGCAGAAGACAAGAAATAACCAAAATCAGAGCTGAACTGAAGGAGACTGAGACACAAAAAACCATTCAAAAGATCAAAAAATCCAGGGTTTGGTTTTTTGAAAAAATTAATAAAATAGACCACTAGCTAGACTAATAAAGAAGAAAATAAGATCCAAATAAACACAATTAGAAATGACAAAGGAGATATTACCACTAACCCCACAGAAGTGCAAATAACCATCAGAGAATATTATGAACACCTATATGCAAACTAGAAAATCTGGAAGAAATGGATAAATTCCTGGATACATATACCCTCCCAAGACTGAACCAGGAAGAAATTGATTCCCTGAACAGATCAATAACAAGCTCTGAAATTGAATCAGAAATAAATAGGCTACCAACCAAAAAAATCCAGGACCAGATGGATTCACAGCTGTATTCTACCAGATGTACAAAGAAGAGCTAGTACCATTCCTGATGAATCTATTCCAAAAAATTCAGGAGGGGGACTCCTCCCTAACTCATTCTATGAGGCCAGTATCATCATAATACCAAAATCTGGCAGAGACATAACAAGAAAAAAAAAAAACTTTAGGCCAAAATCCTTGATGAACATTGATGCAAAAATCCTCAACAAAATACTAGTAAACTGAATCCAGCAGCACATTAAAAAACTTATCCACCATGATCAAGGAGGCTTTATCCCTGGGATGCAAAGTTAGATCAACATATGCAAATCAATAAATGTGATTTATCAAACAAACAGAACTAAAGACAAAAACCACATGATCATCTCAATAGATGCAGAAAAGCCTCTTGATAAAAATTCAACACCATTTCATGTTAAAAACTCTCAATAAACTAGATATTGAAGGAACATACCTCAAAATAATAAAAGCCATCTATGACAAACCCACAACCAACATCATACTAAATGGGCAAAAGCTGGAAGCACTCCCCTTGAAAACTGGCACAAGACAAGAATGCCCTTTCTCACCACTCCTATTCAAAATAGTATTGGAAGTCCCGGCCAGAGCAATCAGGCAAAAGAAAGAAATAAAGGGCATCTAAATAGAAAGAGAGGAAGTCAGACTAACCCTGTTTGTGAACAACAATCAACATACAGAAATACTTAAATGTAAAATCCAAAACTATAAAAACCCTGGAACACAACCTGGGTAATATCTTTAAGGACATAGGAATGGGCAAATATTTCATGAAAAAGACACCAAAAGCAATTGCAGCAAAAGCAAAAATTGACAAATGTAATCTATTTAATTAAACTAAAGAGCTTCTACACAGCACACACACACACAAAAACTATCAACAAAGTAAACAGAATGGGAGAAAAATTTCACAAACCATGCCTCTAACAAAGATCTGATATCCAGCATCTATAAGGAATCTATAAGGAAACAAATCTACAGGAAAAAAAAAATAGAAAAAAAGACAACAACACCCAATCCCATTAAAAAGTGGGTAAAGGACATGAACAGACACTTTGCAAAAGAAGACATACATGTGGCCAACAAGCATATGAAAAAAAGAAAAAGAAAAAGAAAAAAACTCAGCATCACTGATTGTTAGAGAAATGCAAATCAAAACCACAGTGAGATACCATCTCCCATCAGTCAGAATGGCTATTAAAAAGTCAAAAAATGGCCAGGCACAGTGGCTTACACCTGTAATCCCAGCACTTTGGGAGACTGAGGTAGGCAGATCACCTGAGCTAGGAGATCAAGACCAGCCTGGCCAACATGGTGAAACCCCATCTCTATTAAACAAATACAAAAATTAGCCTGATGTGGTAGCATGTGCCTGTAATCCCAGCTACTCAAGAGGCTGAGGCAGGAGAATTGCTTGAACTCAAGAGGTGGAGGTTGCAGTGAGCCAAGATCGAGTCACTGCACTCCAGCCTGGGTGACAGAACGAGATTCCGTCTCAAAAAACAAAACAAAACAAAAGTCAAAAAACAACAGGTGCTGCCAAGGTTACGGAGAAAAAGGAATGCTTGTACACTGTTGGGGGGAATGTAAATTAGTTCAACCATTGTGGAAAACAGTGTGGTGATTCCTTAGAGACATAAAAACAGAATTACCATTCAACCCAGCAATCCTGTTACTGGGTATACACCCAAACGAATATAAATCATTCTATCATAATGACACATGCATGTGTATGTTCATTACAGCACTATTCACAATAGCAAAGGCATGGAGTCAACCTAAATGCCCATCGGGGTAGACTCGATAAAGAAAATGTGGTACATATACACCATGAAATATGGAGGCATAAAAAATACTAAGAACATGTCCTTTGCAGGAACATAGGCAAACTATTGTAAGCAAACTAATGCAGGAACAGAAAACCAAATACCACATACTCTCACTTATAAATGGAAGCTAAATGATGAGAACACACGGACACATAGAGGGGAACAACAGACACTGGGGCTTACTGGAGGGTAGAGGGTGAGAGAAGGGAGAGAATCAGGAAAAATAATGAATGGTTACTAGGCTTAATACCTGGATGACAAAATAATCTGTACAACAAACCCCCATGACACAAGTTTACCTATATAATAAATCCACATATATACCCCTGAACTTAAACTTTTTTAAAAAGAAACTCAGGTCTATATGAAGAAAGGAAGAGCACCAGAGAATGAATAAGTGATGGTAAATCTCATTTTTGTTAGTATAAGGTTCTTGCACTATCCAAGAAGTGATATAGTGTAATTTGATAATGTACTTGGATTACCTGTAAACATACATTACAAACTCTAAGGCAACCCTTAAAAATATTTTTAAGAAGTACTAATTGATATGCTAAGAAAGAAGAAAAATTGAATCATAAAATGCTCACTTAAAACCTCAAAAGGCAGAAAGTGTGGAAGACAAAAACAAGACCAAGGGCATCAAATAGAAAACAGAAAAATGTGGTGGATATTAATTCAATTATATCAATAATTACTTTGAACAACAATTATCTAAACACCCCAATTAAACCATAGGAATTATCACAGTGGATCAAAAATAAGGCCAAACTATATATTGTCTACAAAAAACCTAATTTAAATATAAAGAAACATATAATTTAATAGCAAACAGATGGAGAAAGATACACCATGCTAACACGAATCCAAAAAAGTGACAGTTGCTATATTAATGTCAGACAAAGCAGATTTCAGAGCAAAGAAAGTTATCATGGATAAAGAGGGGCATTACATAATGACAAAGCGGTCAATACTACAAGAGGACATAACAAATTTTAACCTGTATGCATTAATAAGAGAGAGCCAAGATACACAAGGTAAAACTGATAGAACTGCAAGAAAAAATAGGTGAATCCATTATTATAGTTAAAAATTTCAGCAACCTTCTATCAGAAATGAACAGATCCAGCAGATGTAAAATCAATAAAATATAATTGAACTCAGCATCATCAATCAACTGAATATGATGGACAGCTACAGGTTACATCACCTAACAACAGTAGAAAATACATTCTTTTCAAGCTCACGTGGAACACTCACCAAGATACACATTCTGGGCCATAAAACATACCTTAAGAGATTTAAAAGAATAAAAATTATAAAACATATGCTCTGAGACCACAATGGAATTAAACTAGAAATCAATGGCCGGGCGCGGTGGCTCAAGCCTGTAATCCCAGCACTTTGGGAGGCCGAGACGGGCGGATCACGAGGTCAGGAGATCGAGACCATCCTGGCTAACACAGTGAAACCCCGTCTCTACTAAAAAATACAAAAAACTAGCCGGGCGAGGTGGCGGGCGCCTGTAGTCCCAGCTACTCGGGAGGCTGAGGCAGGAGAATGGCGTAAACCCGGGAGGCGGAGCTTGCAGTGAGCTGAGATCCGGCCACTGCACTCCAGCCTGGGCGACAGAGCGAGACTCCGTCTCAAAAAAAAAAAAAAAAAAAGAAATCAATAACAAAAATCAATAACAGAAAGATAACTGAAAATCCCAAAATATTTGGAGATTAAACAATACACTTCTAAATAATATATGGGTCAAAGAAGAAATCTGAAGATAAATTTTAAAATATTTTGAACTAAGTAAAAAGGAAAACACAACTTAACAAAATTTGAGGGATGCAGCAAAAGCCATGCTCAAAGCGGAACTGACAGCACTGAATGCATGTGTTAGAAAATAAGAAAAATATAAAATCAATAATCTTAGCTTCTACTGTAGGAAACTACAAAATGAGCAAATTAAATCCAAAATAAGCAGAATAAACAAATAACTATTGATTACGCATCAGTGTTATTGTTTTATTTTGTCCCTTCTACCTTTACTCTTTCCATGTATTATGGGTTTTTTAATTTTTTTTTTTTTTGAGACAGTCTTGCTCTATCGCCCAGGCTGGAGTGCAGTGGCATGATTTTAGCTCACTGCAAGCTCCACCTCCCAAGTTGACACCATTCTCCTGCATCAGCCTCCCAAGCAGCTGGGACTACAGGCGCCCACCACCATGCCTGGCTAATTTTTTATAGTTTTTAGTAGAGAGGGGGTTTCACCGTGTTAGCCAGGATGGTCTTGATCTCCTGACCTCGTGATCTGCCTGCCTCAGCCTCCCAAAGTGCTGGGATTACAGGCATGAGCCACTGTGCCTGACCAGGATTTTTAATTTTTTAAAAATAATTTTAGACTGACAAAAGATTTCAAAATTTTATCAAACTTTTTATTTTCTTGTTAGTTGATACATCAGTCTGGGTGCAATCAAGAGACAGAAACCACACAGTAATTTAAACAGGAAAGTTCAACATAAACAATGATAAAACTATGATAGGACAATAACTACAAAGAGAAATCTAAAGGGTACCTTGGGCTTGAGAGAGAACAACCGAGGAAGGCACACTCAGAAGAGGGACCGCCCTCCCCAAGGCCAGGGTTCATACTTTGTGGGAAAAGTTTGCTGGTTGCCCAGGCCAGGGCTGGTCAACAATTGTGAGGCAGCAGGAAAACACTGGTTGGGATAGGCAACTGCCATGGTGCAGAGTATCCCTGCAGGCTGTTGCTATGTAAGCCAGGAATGCAAAGCCCTTACAGCAATTTACCCAGGTCACTTCTTAGAGTTGTTTTTGCAGTGAGAAATATCAAGAAATAAGGACAAAGAGAAGTCTCATCACCACTCTCTATGAAATCCACAAGTCCCTAAGCTCAGTGTTGCCGACTGTAGCACAACTCATGGCATGTGCATACCTTCATCTAGGCTCATCTGCATCATCGTGGAGGGACAAAGGGACAAAATGGGGCAACGGGAAACCAACATGAACATGAAACTCTGGCTACTAATTTTGCCATGAGTAATCTCTGACCCACAAACCTCATGTCTTCTGCCAGCATCTATAATGTTCTACATTTTGGCTCGTGAGCAGAATAAAATCTCAGAGCATTTACAGTTCTTGAAACAATCCTGTAGAGCACAGGTGAGCCAAGGCTGGGGGTTGGGTGCACTAAAGGTGACAGGGTCCAGTTGTGGACGTGAGCCTGGACAGTGCAGCAGGAAACAACACCCTAGGGCACAGGCAAGCTGAGGCCGATGGGTGGACATGCAGAAGGAGCTGGGTAGCTGAAGGTCTGGAGTGTGCAGTGGTCAGCTACAGGCCCAGCCCAGGCTGCAAGGTCACCCAGGGCTGCCCTCTCTGTACAAGTGACTGGAACAGAGCACCACCAGATATACACATGCACAAGCACCATGATGGGCTGTGAAGTAGGAGCGAGACAAAGCAAAACATGTCCCACTAGAAGCAGGAATATAAGCCCCTTCAGGGAGGTCCATCACGTGGCTCTTTCACAGCCTTCCTTGTCACCATTTGTCCAGTCCTGTTCCTTTGAAGTTGCCAACCAATCAAACCATTAGCAACTGCTGATGAATTAATACGGATCCATACTTTCAGCCACTTCTCACTCCAAACATAGTGGGCAACCAAGTGTAAGTTCTGCCCTCTGAAAGGATTTCCCTTCACTACTGTCCTTCAAGATAATCCTTGATTGTGGTTGAAGTGCTGCAGCTGTCCAGTCCAGGGTGGTACCAACATATCATGCCCATCTGTAAACCAGTTGTGAGCTTTTTTCTTCCATAGTCAACTGGCTATAAGGTACATCCCAGGAGGCCATAGACATGGATTGAGACAGTGGAGGCAATGTAACAGGAGTTGGTGTCAAAGGAGTCTGAGTCACTTACTCATGCCACATTTTGCACCTTCAGATTTGCCTCAGATCAGCTTCATACATCATTTCCACGTGATGCTACGTTGCTGTTACACCCACACCCAACTTTATGGCCAGGTAGAGCAGATAGCACTTAGGCTGTGTGGTCTCCTGATGTCCCATGGGTATGGCCCAGTAGCAAGCCAGATGCTGATTCTCAAAATGAGATCAGTTAGCTGCTGAAGAGGACATAGACTTACTCCAAAATCCCAGAGTTCCGTGCTGCAATTCTCCTGAGGATGCTTGTCAGATGGTGCACACTGCATTTCAGTGTGCCACAGGCACTTCAGATATCACTGGATCTACCGAATCCTACGAGCGAAGTGGTAAAGCAGCTTCCATGACAGCCTAAACTTTCTCTGACCCCCATTTGAAACTTCCAGCCTCACAGGCTGAAAGTAGCACATGCAAATATAATATATGTCGTATCTAAAATCCCCAAAGCCCAAATATATATCGTGTTTCTTTTTTACAGGAGGCGGTGCAAAATATATCAACTTGTTTTTCACTTGGAGGGGATATTTCAACATACTCCACACCTCTGAACCTGCTAGAAACTTCACTGAGGTGGAGGGCCCCTACATTTTGTGGAGATTATCTCCCACCTTTGCTACTTCCTGTTTATCAGATTCAATAAGCATAATATTGTGAATATTAGTGGACCAGTGTAATGTTTTGTGAACTGACCAGATGACTAGATCTCTGCAGAAAATATTTGCATAGAACAGAAGAACTGTCATGTCCTTCAGGCAACATTGTGAGTGTATACCGTTCACCCTGTCAGGTAAAGGTAAACTGCTTCTGGTGGTCTTTTTTTTTTTTGAGACGGAATCTCGCGCTGTCGCCCAGCCTGGAGTGCAGTGGCCGGATCTCAGCTCACTTCAAGCTCCGCCTCCCGGGTTCATGCCATTCTCCTGCCTCAGCCTCCTGAGTAGCTGGGACTACAGGCGCCGCCACCGTGCCCGGCTAGTTTTTATTTTATTTTATTTATTTTATTTTTTTTTAATTTTTTAGTAGAGATGGGGTTTCACCGTATTAGCCAGGATAGTCTCGATCTCCTGACCTCGTGATCCGCCTGTCTCGGCCTCCCAAAGTGCTGGGATTACAGGCGTGAGCCACCGCGCCCGGCCGCTTCTGGTGGTTCTTGCAAATTGGTTTGAGAAAAAAGCATTAGTAAGATCAGTAGCTGCATGCAAAGTGCCAGGGAATATGTTGATTTTCTCAGTAGAGATTTCTCATCTGGCACAGCACTTGTAAGTGAAGTCACCAGCTGATTACATTTGCAATGGTCCACATTCTTCATAATCCATATTGCTGGAGAAGCAGGCGCCTAGGAGAGTCAGGGTAATGCCACTTTAAGTTCAGCTCCATCTTGAGACTAACAAGGCACATTTCTTGCAGTCAAAACCCACAGACCTAAGATGTTTATAGCTGAGGAAACAGCTGAACGATACCTGCAAGGACACAACGGAGAGTGCAGACATCCCAATACCCAAACAATGTACGCTTTCAAGATAACAAGAGTTATGCTTTAATGTATGCACACGCTAAAATCTTAAGGATAGTTTTCTTAGAATCAATAGAATAATAATTTTGCCATGCTGTCTGCTCGCCCGCATATAGTCACAGCTGAGTTGAATCTTTATAGACAAAATCCCTATATAAGAAAAACTTAAAGACAGTGAATTCCTCTGCTTGCTTTCTGAGAATGCCCTACTCTGTAATGGAATGTAAGAGCTTTCAATAAACTCTCTTCTTACTTCACTCTGCAACTCACCTTGAATTCCTTCCTGCGTGAGATCCAGGAACACCCTCCTTAGGTCTGGACCGAGACCCCTTTTTCTGGTAACAGTATGAGTTCTGCACAGGTCAAAGTGGCCAGTTAATGAGTTTGAAAGAAGTGTCACAGCGCCTGCTTATTTCAGCTCTTTAAGGGTGGCATTAATCTCCAAAGCTCTTTCAGGGATTCAGTATTTCTGGATAAGAAGGGGAAGTTCTGGGACTTTCACCAAACTTCTCCTACCATCATGGTCCTCATCTCATACATAAGAGAGTGAGTGAGGGGATTTAGCTAGTGTATGTTTGTTTCAATTATACAACCAGGAACTGAAAAACTAACTATAGGGAGAATAGTGTACCAACTGGGCCCCCTGCGAGTCGGTCTCAAGTTAGAACCTCTATCAAGTGAAGACCCGACCATCACAAGTTCCTACTTTGACTGGTGAGCCACAGTGACATTTTTGGTTCCCAGGAATTCATGTCAAAGGAGGCAATCCCTGAGACATCTGGGTTATTTCCTTTTCATTAGTTGATGGCTGCAGGGCACTTCAGAACAGGTGTGGAGGAGGGTTTGTGGTATTCTTTCTCACTAGCACAGATTCTTTCTCAAGTGGCCTTGGCTTTTCCCTTCAGTCAAGATGCCCTAGGTCTGACCCAACTTAGGTCTGGAAACTTGGAGAGAGCCCATGATCTCCACTGTGGTAATTCAAGGTAGGTATTTTGGTGACCAGACCTAGAGGTCTTCCTGTTGTGTGGATTAAAGACCACTCTAGCAACTGTCCATCTCTTCATTCTGAGGAACACCATGAGCAATTGACCACTGCCAAAAATCTCTGTGGACCAAGGCATTTTGATTACTGGTGTGTTCCTTCTGCTGTTTATGGCTGACATGCCCACCTTGTCTTAGCCTGCTACTCTGAAATATTATCATCCCACTGAAATCAGAGGTCTAGTCCAGCAATCCATATGGTCATATGTAGGCTATAGACCATGGAACTTTTCAGGTGTTCCACTCACTCAATAATGCATTTCGCATTACTCAGTGAAGGGTCTTCCTGTGGAATATAGCTGCAGGGGGTGGGTGAATGTGCGAGTCACAGATAAGATCAAAACTGAGGGGTCAGGACGAGTAAGCCAGGGTGATCTGGAAGTGTGAAGGTCAGGGAAAAACACGCAGAACAATCCTGCCAAGTAGGGACTATGGTCACCCCTTTCACAGAAAGGCTTAGTAATTTATCCAAAGTCAAACCACTGTTAAATGGTGGAGCCAAGATTCAGACCCAGAAATTGTAGGCATCTGTGGGAAGCTGGTGAGGTTGTGTCCACTCGCTCCTGGGGAGCCTGGGCAGACAGTACCATCCTGGGGCCCCAGAGTGCTTGGAAGTCCCTCTCCTTCCTGTGGCAGATCCTCTCTCTCAGCTCCCAAGACCTGGGAACAGGGTGGACCCACTGCCCAGCACTTGCCATCCCAGGAAGCTGCAGTGTGCGGAGGGCAGGCCCGCCTGGGTCCTCCTGCTGAACGCAGTGTCCCAGGCACAGGTGTACGGTCATTGCATGAGTGGGTTTCAAACTGTTTTTAACCCCTGCAGGAGCAGGCTGGAGCGTTTTCTATGGCCACTGAAGAGTGAATCCAGAGTTCAGGCTGCCACTCTGGGGAAGTGGTCGGCACTTACCGGAATGGTCCCTCCAACATCTGAGCGAGGAAGGGGCACAGAGCACAGTTGTGCCTTCCTTGGGCCTGGGCAAGCTCTGCGTTTCACAGAGCAAGACTGTGCGGATCCTCCAGCAGAGACCACAGCCAGCAGTGGTGAAGCCGAAGAGGAAGTGAGGGCCAACCAACCGGCTCAGGCCATTCCTCACAGGAGCCTGGGGCAGGCTGACCCACGCAAGACCACAGCTCTCGGCCCTGTGCTATTTCCAGGGCACACTTATAGATCCTGAATGGTAGAGAACTTCCTAGATAAAGCAATGACAGCAAAACAGCCGTGTACGCAGATATCTCGTGGGAAACCCTTTCACGGCCACTTCGAAACTGGGTTGGGAGAAGGACCTGATGCTGGGTCAGGCATCGGTTGGGGACCATGGACACGTTTGTAGAGTTTGGGCCAATGCTTTTGCGTAATTTGTCAGAAGGAACACCTACTTCTTCACTCTTGTGAGGAAGAACCCACAAACTGGCCCCCGTGTTCAGAGGCTCAGGTCGACAAGTTGAGGGGACAGCTGGACTTCTCCTTCTTCAGGCTGGCTGGAGCCTTCAGCAAGGGGCACACCATCCACACGCCTCTGTAAAACAGCATTCGAACAGGACATCTCTAAGGCATTGTCCAACTCTGACAGTCTGTGACCTTCCACCCTGGGATGGAGGGAAAGGCCTTGGGATACAATCCACACATCATGTTTTCCCCTAAAAGTACCACCCTTTTTAGTCCCTGCAGACACTGGGTTCAGCAGCTTCTCTGAGGCAGCCCCATTGAGCCCAGGGCTGACCACAGACAAGCACTACTGTCCACAGACCCTCACGCCCAGTGGGGCCAGACGTGGAGGCTGGCAGAGGAGAGAAGCTCCAGGGGCCTCTCCATTAGAAACCAGCTTGCAGGCCACTTAATCTCCTACGCTCAGCCTGTACTTGGAAGCTGCTTGTTCTTGGCTGCACATTTGCTTTGTTTGAATCAATTAATCCAAGTCTCTCTCCTCTCCCTACCCCCAACCTTGCCTTTAGGGGAACATCAATATTCATGTAATAAATAAATCACACAAAAAGCTGACTCCCCACTTCCTGCCCTACAGGCCCTTTTTTCTTCCTCAGCCCATGTGCAATCCTGGCTCCCAGCAAGTCCCCAGGGCTGCTTGGTCAATGCAGCCCTGTGTGCAGGCCTGGCAGCCCTGCCACCCCCGCCCTCGGCCCCCATTGGCTGCCATGGCCTGCAGTGGGCTGCACCAGGGTTCATCCGTCCTCCCTGGGCAGACAGAATAAGAGGCTGCCTCTGCCCACTAGACCTGCCGCCCAGGACCCGCAGCAGAGACGAGGCCTGCAGCAAGGAGACCAGGAAGGGGTGAGACAAGGAAGAGGTGAGAAAGAGCCAGGCCAAGAGGACGCTCAGGAAGAAATGGTTGTTTTCTTTTGGGTGGAAGGGAATGGAGGGGTAGAAACTAAATGGTAGCTTAAAAAGCCCCTTTAGGACAATTGGCAGCACTTCAGAAGTGTCAATAGGATGATGTGTTTTAATCTCTACATTATTGCTGCCTTGTGGACACCTGACTGCATCAGCCCTAGGCAGCTAGAGGTATTTTCCATAAATCAGAGAAACCTCAGGTCTCGCGGCCCAGAAGTGATTGCTGACATTTTCCCAGTGGTGCTACAAATACTACCTCTCCTGTAACTACTTGAAGAGTAAAGATTTTGCTTCCCACTGCAGCTGGAAATGAGGGAGAACCTAATGCTAGTTTAGTCCATATCCTAAATAAATCCCTTTTCTCCTTGTTACTTTTTCCACCGCCCTGGGTAAGTAACTCTTCAGTTTTCCAGTTTCCCTCAGTTTGAAGTGCCAGGGTGACCACAGCCCCAGGACGCCACTCAGAAATTACGTAACAGTTACAAATAAATTGGGTCAAAGAAATTGGGGTTTTGGTGGGTTTTAACTTTCTTCAGTCTCACAGTTTCGTAGGGAGGTCGAACCCCTAGAGGGATCCTCACACGCTAGGTAACGTGTCTTTCTAAGGAGTTAAAGTTCAAATGTTCTCTTGTTCTCAATGTTAAAAGATTAATGTAGGACATTCACAGAATGTGAGAAAGAAACAGATATTTATTTCCATTTCTCTTAAAAGATAAACTATAAACCATCAACTATTTCTTAAGTCAAAGGGAAAAATTTAACAAGAATTTTTTAATTGATTTGTAGCGTGGTTATGAAGAAAACCATATTTTCTAGTGGTTTCTATTAGTGTTCTAATATATGGAATACATGTTTTATGCCTTTCCTTTGTAATAATCTCGTTAGTCATAATTCATAGAAAAACAATTTAACCTCCTTTTCCCCAAATCATCATGGACTTTGAGGAGCATCAGAATGATGTAAAAGTGTCTTGTTTTGTTTTGTTTTGTTCAAAAAAAATACGCACACATATATCAATAATTGAAAACTTGAGTGCAAAGAATAAGAAAAGCATGAAATGTTAAAGATTTTAATCCATCTTAACTGTTCTATTTATGAATCACCAAATTTTTAGGGACTCAAGAGCAAAATAAAGTACACTGATTATTAATAGAATGCCTTTAGCAAAGATCTGGCCAGCACAAAAAAATCTTCAATCCTGTTTCCTTTGGAGCATCAGAAATAAATAAAATTTTTAACATCTAATTCCAAATTATTTTTAAGATGTAAGTCATATATTCAACATGGGAATGATTTTTCAACACTATTTGATTTATTAATTTATTTTTAATTATAACAGTGCAAATGTTCTTATTTGATGATTAGAACTCAAGGCCAAAAGCTGGTAAATTTCTTGGCCTGCCCATCTGTTTTGTGAGACAACTGACAAGGCATCCTTTGTAGAAGGCGCCTCATTCCCAGACTGATGAGATATTTCCTTGGTTTGTAGGCTGTGGCGTAAGGTACTTGCTGTGAGGGAGGTCGGAGGGCTCTTACTTTGACAGCTGCAGAGAAACACCTATTCCTGCCCCTGTCCCAGTCACTGCAGTGAATGAACCAGCCTTTCCCTACACTGGAGGTAGAATGCAGGCTCAGCAGCTCAGCTTTCTGCTGGATTCTGTCCCTCCCTGCGACAGAACCACACGCATTTAATCAGATAAACTTAGGATACATTTTTTTTCCTGGTAGATCAAATAACTTTCACTGTTATTCTTCAAAAAGATTGTGGCAATTCTACCATATTTATTTTTCCAGATGAATTTTACAGCTGTTTTTGTCATGTCACACATCCAAAAAAATTCCATCATTTTTATTAAAAATGATTTAAATTTACATATGAATTTAAAGGAAAAACTTCCTACATTTTATGTTCCTCCGAATCTCTTGGAAGGACCTGCATTTTTCTTCCTAAACTTAGTCTTAGATCACATGCTATTTCTATATGAATAGGATATTTTGCACTGGATTTTCTATTTCTTTATTGATAGAATATAGGAATGCTCTTGATTTTTGTCTTATTTTGCTCCTAGTCACTGTCTCACTTTCAGATTGATTTTAACAGCTTGTAGTCGATGGTTTGCTCACCTGCACTTTACCACCTCATCTTGGAGCCTTACAAGAACAGAGAGGGACCCTGTGGGGAGGAAGCAGAAATTTAATCCCTGAATTCCTTTGCTGCTCTGCGTCTGTATTTTTGCTAAAGATTCCCTGTTGGACCAACCCAACCAGAAGCCAGAGGGCATGGGAATATATCCCTGTGGCCCACAGAGACAGAGAAGGCAGGCTCACATCTGTCTAAGAGGCAGGTGGAAGGATTGATAAAGGTACAAATTCCCAGAATGCCCCTCCAGGTCATGCCTGCTGTTCTGAGCTTGAAAAGAGTGCCAGGGCCAGTCCATCCCCCTTGTCTGGGTTGAGGTCTGTATTGATAACCTGTGAAATGTTTTATGATGAGGTATAGATGAGAAGGCATCTTTCCTTTGTGAGCCCCTAGGATGTCTGAGCTGGAGAAAGCCATGGTGGCCCTCATCGACGTTTTCCACCAATATTCTGGAAGGGAGGGAGACAAGCACAAGCTGAAGAAATCCGAACTGAAGGAGCTCATCAACAATGAGCTTTCCCATTTCTTAGAGGTGAGTCTTGCTTTTCACACTTGACACTTTCTCCATCTCCTCTTAAAAAGCCACCGGTACACTGGCTTTATCTTCTCAGCTGCACTGAAGGTGATTTCAGTTTCCTTCCAGGACTCCTGGGCTGCTCCTGCAAACTTGTTTGAGTAACGGAACCCTCAGTGTGGGACTGGCTCATATGGGCCCCTTGTTTTCATGTCCTTATCAACCATCTTGTGTACAATCGGTGCACCAAGGTCCCAAAGGCCAAAGCTTCCCAAATAATGCTGGACTCATTACTTACCATGGGCCAAAGTGAACATAAAAGGAAACTGTTAAAAATAAGCTTTGGGAAAGTTTTTAGGAAAAGGATGTATTTTGGCTTAGCTAGATGTTTAGTATTTACTATGGAGATAAGACATGCCAGACTTTCACTCAGTAAACACTGACTGAGCACTAATTAAGAACTGTGAGATATGCAGGCATGACAGTCATGGCTTCTGCTCTGGGGCACCCACCCTGGCACATGGATGAATGACCATGACTGGCTTAACTGAGGGCGTGACAGGGGTCTGTACACATCCTTTGGAAGCCCTGGGGCTTTGCAGGAGGCTCCGTGGAGTAACATATGTTGGTGAGGAACTGTCTTTAGTTGGGGCCCCTACTTTAGGAAGCTGTATGAGGGTTCCTGGCGAGCCCTGTTCTTCAGGCAGTTCCTGCTGTGGCTTGTGGTGGAAGTATGTCCAGACCCTCGCATTAAGACTCATTTTCCTACCCACTCTCTCCGCTGTCCTTGGATCAGACCCACCTGTCTTTACTGCCCACCTCATGCCCTCATGGAAGTGAACTGTGATCCCCCTGGTACCTGATGCTCTCTTAGAACCAAGGCTGGCTTGAGGCATGCCTGGAGCCAGAGTGAAGCACCGGTGGTGTGCACGTGTGAGATGCAATGAAGGGCTTCCTGGGTCACCGATATGAGCAAACACAAAAGGGAGAAATGACCAGAAAATGAGCCAGTGCACTAGTGTCTCACCAAGTCCTGATTCCAGCATAAATACTAGGGCAGGGCTCTGCTGCATGGGGATGGGGAGTTGCCCTCCTAAGCTGGCCAAGCCTCTCAGTGCAAGACAGCAAGCCCTGGGCTCCAGCAGCCCAGCAGTCCATGTTTTCAGGGCGGGGGAGGGGGGCTGGCTGGTTCTCCTGTCCGCACTTCCACCAAACACCGCACCACTGTGAATGGTTCAGAGTGGAGCAGACAGGCCTGCAAGCTTGCAGGGGGCATCCCCACGTCTGATTCCAGGACTGGTTTTCTCAGGCATTCAAGTCCACAGAGTGACAGCAGTCCCACTCACAGACGCAGTTTTCTAGTTCCACCAATCATGCCTTCTGACTTGAACTGAAAGTCCCAGGTTCTTCTGAACAAGGGCTGTTGGGAGGATGAAACGGGACAGTGCTTAAGTGCTTAACATATAGTGAAAGCTCAACTAATAGTAGCTATTATTAATTATTTTTATACATAGAAAAAGCTTAGCATGTGGGAATCTCAATTTGTAAATGATAAATAATTCATGGTAAGCATTTCAAGGCATCACGAACTTTTGCTCCCTGGTTTTATCAAGGTAATTTCAGTTCAGAAGCAGATCTATAATGTAATTGAAGTTAGTGCCCTGCTCCTGCCCATCCACAGGTGCCTCCCCACCCCTACCCCCGTGGAGTTACAATCTTCTGTATGTTTTGTTTAGTTTTTGAGATAAGGTCTTGCTCACAGTCACCCAGGCTGGAGTGCAATGGTGCAATCTTGGCTCACTGCAGCCTCAACCTCCCAGGCTCAAGCAATCCTCCTGCCTCAGCCTCCTGAGTAGCTGGGAATATGGGCATATGGACCACACCCAGATAATTGTTTTTTTTTTCTTTGTAGAGATGGAGTCTCCCTGTGTTGCCCAGGCTGGTCTCAAACTTCCTGGGCTCAAGTGATCCTCCTGCCTCAGCTTCCCAAAGTGCTGGGATTACAGGTGTGAGCCACCATGCCCGACCCCTGTGTGTCTTATAGCCAAGGTGGCTGTTATACATCACACTTGACTTCTTCAGGCCAAGCCTTCCTGTCCCAGGGAATTGTTACTCTGCTCTTCATCAGTGTTCAATACCCAAATATTTCCCACTACATCTGTAGCCCTGCACTGTGGTTGTTCCTCTGAGGCTTTGTACATCACTTAATAGCCACGCCATTCATTCAGCTCCAATGTCAGGCAGAACTGTCAGGAAAAAGTTTCATGACACCTAGAAAGCAATTCAAGTGGGAAGAAGAATACAGGGTTAACAAATCTAGGATGTTCCCAAGAGTTACTTCAGCAACAAAGACGACTTTCAAAACATTACGTTCCACTGGAAGTCTTTAAGACACGGACTTCCACACACAGAACCCATGAAAAGTTTAGGACGGCCAAAAGCTTATTTTTATTTCAAGACATTTGCTAGGGCTGATCTAGACGATATTCTTTTTTATTTTTTATTTTTTTCAGGTATTTTAAGTAAGATAACAACCTACAGTTTTTCACCTCTTGGCTGTTCCATTCAGCCTTTTCCAGTAGCCCACGGCCAGACACTGACCCCCAGAGACTTCTACTTGGACAACAGCCCCTTGGTCACATGAGACATCTTTCCTGATATTTTGCATTTGATGTTCTCAGCTTACTGCAGACACAAATTATCAGAGTCACTCAACTTTTTATCATGTTTTGATGGTCCACAATTCCATTTAAAAACAAGGTTGGCAACTTCTTTTATCTCTCTTAGGAAATCAAAGAGCAAGAGGTTGTGGACAAAGTTATGGAAACACTGGACAGTGATGGAGATGGCGAATGCGACTTCCAGGAATTTATGGCCTTTGTTGCCATGGTTACCACTGCCTGCCACGAGTTCTTTGAACACGAGTGAGATTAGAAAACAGCCAAGCCGTTCCCGTAACAGAGATGGTCACACAAGAAAGCAGACAGCAAGGGCTTGCGGCCTAGTAGGAGCTGAGCTTTCCAGCCGTGTTGTAGCTAATTAGGAAGCTTGATTTGCTTTGTGAGTGAAAAATTGAAAACCTCTTTCCAAAGGCTGTTTTAACAGCCTGCATCATTCTTTCTGCTATATTAGGCCTGTGTGTAAGCTGACTGGCCCCATGGACTCTTGTTAATAGTCACTTAGGAGTCAGTTCTCAGTGATAAAGCGTGCACTGTGCAGCCCGCCATGGCCGTGTAGACCCTAACCCGGAGGGAACCCTGGCTACAGAAATTACCCTGGGGCACCCTTAAAGCATCTGTTACCTTTAAAAAACAAAGCCTTATCCAGCATCATTGGAAAACACTGCTGTTCTTTAAACGCGTTCCTCATCCGTGCAGGTAACACCTGGTTGGCTGGTGTGACCCTGCAAGGGCGTGGTGGCCTCGGCCTGCTTCCCGGGATGCGCCTGACCACTAGGTGAACATTCAATGCTGGCAGCCCTCCTGGAAAAAGCAACTCGGTCAGAACTCGGAACCCGAGCCAGCTCTGGGGGCTCCAGCCGCCTCCGTGGCCCATGAGACTCAAGTCGCAGCTGCAGGATCTTCGCCTCCAATGTGCCTCCAGCACATGCGGCTTCCGAGGGCACTACCGGGGGCTCTGAGCCACCAAGAGGGCCTGCGTTCAATAAAAAGAGCACAGCTTGGGAGGCCGAGGCAGGCGGATCACAAGGTCAGGAGTTGGAGGCCAGCCTGACCAACACGGTGAAATCCCGTCTCTACTAAAAATGCAAAAATTAGCCGGGCGTGGTGCCGGGAGCCTGTAGTCCCAGCTACTCGGGAGGCTGAGGCAGGAGAATCGCTTGAACCCGGAGGCGGAGCTTGCAGTGAGCCGAGATCGCGCCACTGCACTCCAGCCTGGGAGACAGAGCGAGACTCCGTCTCAGGAAAAAAAAAAAAAAGCGCAGCAACAGCGCCCCAGCGCCATCGAAAGGGAACGCAAGCAATGAACGTGGATCCCCAGTGCCCCCGCGACAGGGAGGCTTCCCCAGGGGCTTCCGGCCACTCCACAGGGGACTTCCGGTGGGTTGGGTCACGTGCTCTTCCCTAAGCCAATCACCAGGAAGGGGAGCTGCCAATGGTCCGGGGCAGTCACGTGCCTGTCCATGATGCACCTGGGCCACCAGCCCCGTTACCGGTGTTCACTGTGCTCCCCCGTCGGTGGCCTCCATCTCAGAAACGTCACACTCCTCAGCGTCCCTCTGTGCCCTCAGAACAGTCGTGGGTAAAACAGGAAGTCCTGCCTGTCCCAGGCAGTGTGGGAGGCCCAGAGGCTCACAGGGCCCGAGGCTGGGTGGGGCAGAGGCAGGAACCACAGCTGTGATGCCCGAGAGATGGGGTGGTGAGAGGGGCCTGGGAGCAGCCAGAGGGGTCCCAGCGAGGCCACTTCTTCCTGCCACCTGGGGAGTCCCCAGGGCCAGGTGCTCACTTCTCGCTCAGCTCTCGCCGTCTGGAAATTCTTGGTTACTTTTGGCCAAGGGGTGATGTTTTCGTTTTGCGCTGGGCCCTGCAAGGCTGGTCCTGGTGCGTGCTCCAGGCTGGGGAGCAGGAGGCCAAGCTTGAGAGGTCCAGGGTGCGACGGTGAGCTGGGGGGCAGGAGGGGCGCTGCTGCCGGGGGGCAGCTCTGGGCTGCCCTTGACGCAGATCCCCGCCTGCCACCTGCATTCCTCCCCAGAGGATGCTCTGCCGCCTCGGGCGAAAGTTGAATCGGCCCTTCCAGAGCCTCCTCTGCCCACATTGATCCAAGAATCCCAAGGTGACTTAAGTCCCCAGAAGCCTACTCTGCTTCCAAACCAGACAGGGAGAACATTGGCCCTCCAAGGAGCTTGGCTCCAGCCCCATCCCTCAGGGACTCCCAGGGCAGCTTCTGGGCACAGGGGGGCTCCTCCACCATCCAAAGGGGGTCTGGGGGGGTCTCCTCCAATGAAATGCCGTTAGCTCCAAGTTGTAAATGCCACTGTCCTCTCCTGGCAATCCCTAGCTGAGTGTGACCCACCCTCACCCAGAGGCACCTTCCAGTTCCATGAGTGGGTGGTGGTAGTCCCCACAGCCTGGTGGCCAGCACAGGCCCGGCCTACCCCAAAGGCTACCTCCAGCATCCCCAGGTAGACAGGGGATGGGCTTGGGCAAGGAGGTGGGGGAAACCCGCCCCCAGCTTTGACCAGGAGCACATGGAGCTCGCTCAGACCTGAAGGGCAGGACCAAGGTGTGAAGAGTCTGTTTTCATGAATCTGTTGCCCAGGCTGCCATTTCCATGGCCCAGTTCAGCCACGGAATTTTCTGTGCTCCATCAGTTTGTCCGTTTGATCCGCAAGATTCTGGGCCACAGCCACTTTGCAAATCTGTCCCTGCCAGCAGTGTTGGTCTCTCAGGGTGGAGACTCTGGGGCCAAGCTGAGGACCCCATTTGTTGACTTGCAGTGAGAAGGTGCTGTTGAGAAGTTGGGCTGCGAGAACCCACCATCTCTGGACCCCGTGGACCATCCTCTGCAGGGGCTGTTGTCCCTGCCAGAAGTACAAGCAACACAATTGCCAGACTTTCCTGCTACCAAGAGGAGGAATCATCATCTAATAATTGGGATTGTGGGGGGTAAGGCCTTGGGCCCCCAGGCAGTATCTGGCCATACCCCACCTGTACCCACCAGCGGGGACAGACAGAGCAGGAAGGCTATTGGGCTGTCAAGCCCTGGGCTTTGTGCTTTCCTGACCCCATGCCTCTGTCTGGGGAAAGGGAGCAGTGAGGAGGGAAGTGGAGAGTGGGTGATCCTGGGCTCCCCTGGCACTCTGTCAAGCTCTGGCTCTCTCTTGCCCACTGTTTCAGCTCCCCACCTCTGCAGGGCCCCAGGCCTGTTCAGCCAGACCCTGCTTCTCTTGCAACCAACAAGGAAAACCCCCCAGGCTGGCTGGGGCCCTACTTGGGTATCTCCATTATGGACAGTTTGTCTCCACAGCATGACACCCTGTGAGCCCCATGGGCCCATGACTGTTCCCTGCAGCTCTGCCCTGTGAGGCCCCATCCTGGTCTCCAAGGCAAGATGGGGACCCTTGAGCCTACATGCCCCCAGCCAAGACCCTGGAGAGGGTTTGGAGACTCTTGTTAGGAAGTTGTGGGAGACACCTGGGTTTGTTTGCTTTTGTTTTGGGGTTCTTAAATTTAGGGATTCCACCCTTATCTTGTGCAGACACAAATCAGATTTTTGTGATTGCAGATAGATGGAAGTGTTTGGGCATCAGAGGAAGGTTGCACTGGCCCTTCATCCAGTGGGAACTTCTACACACAGATATTACTTTCTGCCCACAATTGAGACTTCCAAGTAGGTTCCACTAGCCCTGTCCCACAAGAGCCCAGATATTCCCTGGCGGTTTTTCTTTACCAAGAACTGGGCTGCCTTGGGGACCAGGTGGGTGAGCACAAGGGATGCCTGGCCTCTCCGTCTTGAGACCCCCCTTAAT
Source organism: Theropithecus gelada (assembly GCF_003255815.1). Taxonomy (NCBI): domain Eukaryota; kingdom Metazoa; phylum Chordata; class Mammalia; order Primates; family Cercopithecidae; genus Theropithecus; species Theropithecus gelada. The sequence goes on from NC_037670.1 coordinate 16,567,213, forward strand.
TATGACCCTCACAGCCATGTCCACCAGAACGTGGCAGGCACGACAATGGCACAACCTCCTTTCACTGCATTTAGGGAGAAAACGGCCGGCCTCTCTCTGAAGGAGTGCAGAAAATACACATTATTCAAGCAAGTTAGCATGAGGCAAGCCTAGAGCTTTTACACAGGGCTGGATGTTGAGCAGAGAGCTAAGGATGAGGCTTGTGCTCTCCTTGGGAAAATAGCCCAAAGCCCCCAGGATATAAACCTTGCAGGAAGGAGGCCAGACTTGGCTGGGCTAGAAAGAGCTTTTCTGATGTCTCCTTACCCCAGCACCCCTAATTTAAAATACAGATCCCTGAGGTGCATCTCAGGAGTTCAGGAGGCCAGTCCCAAACTTTTCCTCTTCGGTGAGGAGGTGGGGGACACTACAGAGGGCATATTGGGTCCCATGGCCCCCTACAGCTCACTGCATTAAGAGGAAATTTATAGCACTAAATGCCCACTTCAAAAAGCTAGGGAGATCTCAAATTGACATCCTAACATCACAACTAAAATAACTAGAGAACCAAGAGCAAACAAACCCCAAAGCTAGCAGAAGACAAGAAATAACCAAGATCAGTGTAGGGAAAAGAAAGATCAGACTGTTACTGTCTCTTAATGCTGCTTTAGCTGCATCCCAGATATTCTGGTATATTGTCTGTTTGTTCTCATTAGTTTCAAATAAGTTCTTGATTTTTGCCTTAATTTTATTGTTTACCCAGGAGTCATACAGGAGCAGGTTGTTCAGTTTCCATGTAGTTGTGTGGTGTTCAGTGAGTTTCTTAATCTTGAGTTCCATTTTGATTGTGCAGGTCCTTGGTATGCTGAGTACCAGTCTCCTGGGCGCACTGTTGTTTCTGTATACTTTGTCTCTGTGTCTTATTTCTTTTCTCAGTCTCTCGTCCCACCTGACAAGATATACCCACAGGTGTGGAGGGGCAGGCCACCCCTTCAGATGAGAGCAGAACTGAAAGAAATAGAGACGTGAAAAACCCTTCAAAAAACTCAACGAATCCAGGAAAAAAATAATAAAATAGATAGACTGCTAGCTAGACTAATAAAGAAATGTGAGAATAATCAAATGGACACAATGAAAATGATAAAGAGAATATCACCACTGACCCCACAGAAATACAAACAGCCATCAGAGAATACTACAAACATCTCTATGCACATAAACTAGAAAATGTAGCAGAATTGATAAATTCCTGGATGCACAGACCCTCCCAAGACTGAATCACTTGCCTACCAACCAAAAAAAGCCCGGGACCAGAAGAATTTACAGCTGAATTCTACCAGAGGTACAAAGAGGAGCTGGTACCATTTCTTCTGAAAGTATTCCAAACAGTAGAAAAGGAGGGACTCCTCCCTAACTCATTTTATGAGACAAGCATCATCCTGATATCAAAACCTGGCAGAGATTAAAAAAAAAAAAAAAAAAAAACACTTCAGACCAATATGACTGATGAACATTCATACAAAAATCCTCAACAAAATACTGGCAAACCAAATCCAGCAACACATCAAAAAGCTTATCCCACCATGATCAAGGTAGCTTCATCCCTGGGATGCAAGGCTGGTTCTACATATGCAAATCAATAAACATAATTCATCACATAAATGGAACTAAAAACAAAAACCACATGATTATATCAAGACACAGAAAAGGCCTTCAATAAAATCCAACATCCCTTTATGCTAATACTTTCAATAAACTGGATGTTGAAGGAATATACCTCAAAATAATAAAAGCTATTTATGATAGATCCACAGCCAATATGATACTGAATGAGCAAAAGCTGGAAGCATTCCCCTTGAAAACCGGCACAAGACAAGGATGCCCCCTCTCACCACTCCTATTCAACATAATATTGGAAGTTCTGGCAAGGGAATCAGGCAAGAGAAAGAAATAATGGATATTCGGATAGGACGAGAGGAAGTAAAACTGTCTCTGTTCACAGATGACATGATCTTATATCCAGAAAACCCCATTGTCTCAGCCCAAAAGGTAGGTTTGTTTGTTTGTTTGAGACAGAGTCTCGCTCTGTTGCCAGGCTGGAGTGCAGTGGCACAATCTCGGCTCACTGCAACCACCGCCTCCCAGGTTCAAGCAATTCTCCTGCCTTAGCCTCCTGAGTAGCTGGGACTACAGGCATGCACCACCACGCCTGGCTAATTTTTGTATTTTTAGTAGAGACAGGGTTTCACCGTGTTGGCCAGGATGGTCTTGATCTCTTGACCTCATGATCTGCCTGCCTTGGCCTCCTAAAGTGCTGGGATTACAGGTGTGAGCCACCAGCCCAGCCTCCAAAAGCTTCTTAAACTGATAAGCAACTTCAGCAAAGTCTCAGGATACAAAATCAATGTGCAAAAGTTACAAGCATTTCTATACACCAACAGACAAGGCAGAGGGCCAAATCATAAGTGAACTTCCATTCACAATTGCTACAAAGAGAATAAAATACCTAGGAATACAGTTAACAAGGGAAGTGAAGGACCTCTTTGAGGAGAACTACAAACCACTACTCAAGGAAATCAGAGAAGACACAAACAAATGGAAAATCAATCCATGCTCATGTATAGGAAGAATCAATATTGTGAAAATGGCCATAGTGCCCAAAGTAATTTATAGATTCAATGCTATTACCATTAAACTACCATTCACATGCTTCACATAATTAGAAAAAAAAAGCTATTTTGAAATTGATATGGTGCCAAAAAAAGCCCATATAGCCAAGACAATCCTAAGCAAAAAGAACAAAGTTGGAGGCATAATGCTACTGGACTTCAAGCTATACAACAAGGCTACAGTAACTAAAACAGCATGGTAGTGGTACAAAAACAGACACATAGACCAGTGGAACAGGATAGAGAACCCAGAAGTAAGATCACCCATCTACAACCATCTGATCTTCGACAAACATGACAAAAACAAGCAATGGGGAAAGGATTCCCTATTTAATAAATGTTGCAGGGAGAACTGGCTATCCATATGCAGAAAGTTAAAACTGGACCCCTTCCTTACACCTTATACAAAAATTAACTCAAGACGGATTAAAGACTTAAATGTAGAATCCCAAACTATAAAAACCCTAGAAGAAAATCTAGGCAATACCATTCAGGACATAGGCATGGACGAAGATTTCATGATGAAAACATCAAACACAATTGCAACAAAAGCAAAAGAAAATTGACAAATAGGATCTAATTAAACTGAAGAGCCTCTGCACAGCAAAATAAACTATCATCAGAGCAAACAGACCACCCACAGAATGGGAGAAAATTTTTGCAATCTATTCATCTGACAAAGATCCAATATCTAGAATCTACAAGGAACTTAAATTTACAAGAAAAAACAACCTCATTAAAAAGTGGGCAAAGGACATGAACAGACACCTTTCAAAAGAAGACATTCATGTGGTCAACAAATATATGGAAAAAAGCTCAATGTCTAATCCTTTTGTAATAAAAAAGATCATTAGAGAAATGCAAGTCAGAACCACAAATGAGATACCACTGTCTCACACCAGTCAGAATGGCAACTATTAAAAAGTCAAAAAACAACAGATGCTGGCGAGGCTGCAGAGAAAAAGGAATGCATTTACAGTAATTGTGGGAATGCAAATTAGTCCAATCATTGTGGAAGACAGTGTGGCAATTTCTCAAAGACCTAGACCCAGAAATACCATTTGACCCAGCAATCCCATTACTGGGTATATACCCAGAGGAATATAAATTATTCTATTACAAAGATGCATGCACCTGTATGTTCATTGCAGCACTATTCACAATAGCAAAGGCATGGACTCAACCCAAATGCCTGTCAATGGCAGGCTAGATAAAGAAAATGTGGTACATTTACACCATGGAATACTATTCAACCATAAAAAGGATGAGATCGTGTTGTTTGCAGGGACATGGATGAAGCTGGAAGCCATTATTCCCAGCAAACTAACGCAGGAACAGAAAACCAAACACCACATGTTCTCACTTATAAGTGGGGGCTGAACATTATGAACACATAGACACACAGAGGGGAACAACACACACTGGGACCTGTTGAGGGGGACACTGGGGGAGGGAGAGCATTAGGAAAAATAGTTAATGCATGCTGGGCTTAATACCTAGGTGATTGATTGATAGGTGCAGCAAATCATCGTGGCACATGTTTACCTATGTAACAAACCTGCATATCCTGCACATGTACCCCAGAACTTAAAAATTTTTTAAAATTATCATCGGGATCACTTGCTTTCAGTCTGATGGACTTTGTTTAGTGTTTATGGTGATGTCAGCCAACAAAATTTGCTTATCTAAGAATGCCCCTATTTTGCTTTCATTTTTCAAAGGTGTATACTTTTTGCATATCTTATTTGGAGAAATGTCTTATAGGTTTTTCTTTTTCAAAATTGCTTTGTTTATTCAGAGTGTCTTTAGATTCTATATGAATTTTAGAATAAGTAAGTCTTTCTGCAAAAACCATAATTAGAATTTGGATAGGGATTGCCTTGAATCTGTAGATGGCTTTGAGTAGTACTGACATCTTAACAACATTAAGACTTCCAATCCATGAACATAGGATGTCTTTCCACTTAATTTCTTTGTATTGTTCGATGTTTTCAATTCAATATTTTGTATTTTTCATTTTATAAGTCTTTCATCTCCTTGGTTAATTCCTAAATATTTTTGATGCTATTGTAAATGGAATTGTTTTCCTGATTTCCTTTTCAAATTGTTCATTGTGAGTGTATGGAAATGCAACTTATTTTTGTGTGTTAACCTTGTATCCTGCTACGTTGCTAAATTTATTAGTGCTTTTTATGTGGAACCTTTAGGCCTTTCTAGATATGAGATTATATCATTGGCAGAGATCATTTTAATTATTTCTTTCCAATTTAGAATCCTTTTTTTCTTGCTTAATTGCTCTAAGAGCTTCCAGTTCTGTGTTGAGTAGAAGTGACAAAAGTAGTCATCCTTGCTGTGTTTCTGATCTTTTCACAAAAAGCTTTTGCAGATTTTCACTACTATGATGTTTGTTGCAGATTTTCATATATGGACTTCATTATGTTGAAGTAGTTTCCTTTTATTCCTAGTTGTTTTTTTCTTTAATCATTAAAGGGTACTGAATTTTTCCAAATGCCTTTGCTGCATCGAGATGATCACATGTGTTTTTTCACCTTCATTCCATTAATATGGTGTATTACATTGATTGTTCTCATATATTGAATCATCCTTACATTCCATAAGTAAACCGCACTTTATAATGCTATGTAGTATTTTTAATATGCTGCTGAAGTCAGTTTGCTAGTATTTTGTTGAGGATTTTTGCATCAGTGTTCAGAAGGGATCTTGGTCTGTAGTTTTCTGTTTTTGTAGTGTCTTTGGCTCCAGTATCAGGATAATGCTTGCCTCATAGAGTAAGTTTGAAAGTTTTCCCTCATCTTCAATTTTCTGAAAAAGTTTAAAAATGATTAGTGTTAGTTATTTGAATGTTTGGTAGAATTCACCAGTGAAGCCATCAGGTTTTTGTCAATAGATCTTTTATTACTTAATCAATCTCCTTACTAGCTATAGGTCTACTCAGATTTTCTATTTCTTCATGATTAGTCCTGATATGTTTTGTGATTTTAGGAATTTGTCTATTCTGGGTTTTTCCATTTGTTGGCATACAATTGTTCATGGTATTTTTAAATGCTTTTTATTACTGTAGAATTGGTAATGTTTCCGATTTTATTTGATTTTAGTAATCTGTGTCTTCTTTTTTTCTTGGTTCATATAACTAAAATGTCAATTTTGTTGATCTTTTCAAAGAAACCATTTTTGGCTTTCTTGATTTTCTGTTTTTCTATTGTCTCTCTTATCTATTTCTGCTCTAATCCTTACTTACTTCTGCTAACTTTGGGTTTAGTTTGTTCTTCTTTTTTAGTTTCTTAAAAGTTAGGTTAATTTGAGGTCTTTCTTGTTTTTTAATGTAAGCATTTATAGCTATAAATTCCTTCTTTAGCATTGCTTTTGCTGGGTCCCATAAGTTTTGGTATATTGTTTTTATTTCCAAGTATTTTCTAATTTTTCTTGTTATTTCTTCTTTGATCCATTGGTTGTTTGAAAGTGTGTTTAATTTTCACGATTTGTGTATTTTCTCAATTTTCCTTCTGTTATAGATTTTTAACTTTATCCCAGTTTGGTTTAAGGAAAGACTTTGTATATTTTTAAATCTATTTAAATCTATTAATATGTGGCCTAACATGTTGTCTCTCCTGGAAAATGTTCCATGTGCCCTTGAGAAGAATGTGTATTCTATTTTTATTGTTGGGTAGAATGTTCTGCATATATCTGTTAGATCTAGTTAGTTTATTGTGTTGTTTAAAGCCTCCACTTCCTTACCTATGTCTTATTGTTCTATTGATTATTCAGAGCAGGGCACTGACATTTTGAACTATTACTACAGAACTGTCTATTTCTCCTTTCTCCCTTCAATCGTCAGTTTTCATTTCATATACTTTGATCTGTCTTTATATGTGTCAATGTTTATAACTGTTACATCTTCTTGCTGAATTGAATATTTTACTAATGTCCATCATCTCTTGTAATCCTTTTTTATTTAAAGTATATTAGTATAGCTACCTCTGCCCCCTTTTGATTACTATTTGTATGGGATATCTTTTTTTTTTTTTTTTTTTTTTTTGTGAGAGAGGGTCTTACTCTGTCTCCCAGGCTGGAGTACAGTGGTGTGATCTTGGTGCACTACAGTCTCCACCCTTCAGGCTCAAGCAATATTCCCACCTCAGCTTCCCGAGAAAGCCAAAATGCCCAGTTTTTTTTTTTTTTTTTTTTTTTTTTTTTTTGTAGAGATGTGGTCTCTTCATGTTGCCTAGGCTGGTTTCAAACTCCTGGGCTCAAGAAAACCACCTGCCTCAACCTCCCAAAGTGTTGGGATTATAGACATGAGCCACTGTGCCCAGCGAATATCTTTTTCCATCCTGTCACTCTCAATATATTAATACTGTGTCTTTGTGAGTCTCTTGTAGACAGCATACAGTTAGCTCCTGTTTTTTCCCCCATTCTGCCAATCTCTGTCCATTTAATCTATTTACATATGAAGTAATTATCAATAAGGAGAGACTTTGGTCACTTCATATTCTATATGCCTTATATCTTTTTCCTCATTTCTTGTATTGTGCCTTTCTTTTGTGTGTGTGTGGTTTTTGTTTGTTTGTTTGTTTTTTTGGTAATGAAACATTTAAATCCCTTTCTCACTTCCTTTTGTGCATACAGCCATGCATTGCTTAACAACAGAAATATGTTCTGAGAAATGTGTTGTTAAGTGATTTCATCATTGGGGCAACATCATCGAGTGTATATGTATCTACACAAACCTAGCCTACAACACACCTAGGCTACATGGTATAGCCTATTGCTCCTGGGCTACAAACCTGTCCAGCATGTAACTGTACAGAATACTGTAGGCAATTGTGATGCAGCGTTCTTTGTGTATCTAAACACATGTCCAAATATAGAAAAGGTACAGTGAAAATACAGTATAAAAGATAAAAATTGGTACATTTGTGTAGGGCACTCAGTCCATTGTATGTTGCTTATAACAGAATACCTGAAACTGGCTAAATTATAAGAAAAAATGAATTTATTTCTTAGAATTATAGCAGCTGAGAAGTCCAAGGTTGAGGGCCACATCTGGTCAGGGTCTTCTTGCTGGTAGGGACTCTCTGCAGCCTCCCAAGGTAGTGCAGGGCATCATATGGTGGGGACGCTAAGCATGCTTGCTCAGGTCCTTCTCTTCTTACAAAGCCATCAGCCCCATTCCCATGATAATCCATTAATCTATCAATCCTTGAATAGACTAATCCAATCACCTCTTAAGGGCCTCACCTCTCAATACTGCCACATTGGGTATCACTCAAATCATAGTAAGTACTTATCATTAATTGAGCTGGTAGAACTTGAAGTTATTTTGAGTGTGAGTGGTGAGTGAATGTGAAAGCCTAGGACATTACCGTACACTACTGTAGACTTTATAAATATTGTACACTTAGACTACACTAAACATATTTTTTTCAATAATAAGTTAACCTTAGCTTACTGTAACTTAATAAACTTTCAAATGTTTTTAAGTTTTTGACTATTTTGTAAAAAATTTAGCTTAAAACACATTGTACAACTGTGCAAAACATTTTTAGACATCTTTATAAACTTTTTTCCTAAAAATTTTATTTTTTACATTTTAAACTTTATTAAAAGCTAAAAACTCTCAATAAACTAGGTATTGATGGACCATATCTCAAAATCATAAGAGCTATTTATGACAGTCCCACAGCCATACTGAATGGGCAAAAACTAGGAAGGATTCCCTTTGAAAAGTGGCACAAGACAAGGATGCTCTTTCTCACCACTCCTACTCAACATACTATTGGAAGTTCTGGTCAGGGCAAACAGGCAAGGAAAAGAAACAAAGTGTATTCAAATAGGAAGAAAGGAAGTCAAATTGTCTCTGTTTGCAGATGACATGATTGTGTATTTAGAAAATCACATCATCTCAGCCCAAAATCTCCTTATGCTGATAAGCAACTTCAGCAAAGTTTCAGTATACAAAATCATGTGCAAAAATCACGAGCATTCCTATACATCAATAGACAAACAGAGAGCGAAATGATGAGTGAACTCCCATTCACAATTGCTACTAAGAGAATGAAATACCTAGGAATACAACTTACAAGGGATGTGAAGGAGGACCTCTTCAATGAGAACTACAAACCACTGCTCAAGGGAATGAGAGGACACAAACAAATGGAAAAATATTCCATGTTCGTGGATAGGAAGAACCAATATCGTGAAAATGGCCATACTGCCCAAAATAATTTATAAATTCAATGCTATCCCCATCAAGCTACCATTGACTTTCTTCACAGAATTAGAAAAAAATACTTTAAATTTCATATTGAACCAAAAAGAGCCTGCATAGCCAAGACAATCCTAAGTAAAAAGGACAAAGCTGGAGGTATCATGCTACCTGACTTCAAACTATACTACAAGGCTACAGTAACCAAAACAGCATGGCACTTGTACCAAAACAGATGTATAGACTAATGGAACAGAACAGAGGCCTCAGAAGTAACCCCACACATCTACAACCATCTGATCTTTGGCAAACTTGATAAAAACAAGCAATGGAGCAAGGATTCTCTATTTAATAAATGGTATTGGGAAAACTGGCTAGCCATATGCAGAAAACTGAAACTGGACCTCTTCCTTACACCTTATACAAAAATTAACTCAAGATGGATTAAGGACTTAAACCTAATACCTAAAACTATAAAAACCCTAGAAGAAAACCTAGGCAATACCATTCAGGACATAAGCATGGGCAAAGACTTCATGACTAAAACACCAAAAGCAATGGCAACAAAAGCCAAAATTGACAAATGGGATCTAATTAAACTAAAGAGCTTCCGCACAGCAAAAGAAACTATCATAGGAGTGAACAGGCAACCTACAGAATGGGAGAAAATTTTTGCAATCTCTCCATCTGACAAAGGGCTAATATCCAGAATCTACGAAGAACTTAAACAAATTTACAAGAAAAAACAACCCCATCAAAAAGTGGGCGAAGGATATCAACAGTCACTTCTCAAAAGAAGACATTTATGTGGCCAACAAATATATGAAAAATGTTTGTTGAAAAGTGTTTGATGAAAAATCATCACTGGTCATTAGAGAAATGCAAATCAAAACCACAATGAGATACCATCTCATGCCAGTTAGAATGGCAATCATTAAAAAGTCAGGAAACAACAGATGATGGAGAGGATGTGGAGAAACAAGAACGCTTTTACACTGTTGGGAGTGTAAATTAGTTCAACCGCTGTGGAAGATAGTGTGGCAGTTCCTCTCCCAGAAATACCTTTTGACCCAGCAATCCCATTATTGGGATATAATGGGATTATATCCCAATATATCCCATTATTGGGATACCCAAAGGATTATAAATCATTCTACTATAAAGACACATGCACACGTATGTTTATTGCAGCACTGTTCACAATAACAAAGACTTGGAACCAACCCAAACGGTCATCAGTGACAGACTGGATAAAGAAAACGTGGCACATATACACCATGGAAAACTACGCAGCCATAAAAAGGATGAATTCGTGTCCTTTGCAGGGACATGAATGAAGTCGGAAACCATCATTCTCAGCAAACTAACACAAGAACAGAAAACCAAACACCACATGTTCTCACTGATAAGTGGGAGGTGAACAATGAGAACACATGAACATAGGGAGGGAAACATCACACACAGGGGCCTGTTGGGGGATGGGGGGCTAGGGGAGGAATAGCATCAGGAGAAATACCTAATGTAGATGATGAGTTGATGGGTGCAGCAAACCAGGATGGCATGTGTATACCTATGTAACAAACCTGCATGTTCTGCACATGTACCCCAGAACTTAAAAGTATAATAATAAAAAAAAAAAACTAAGACATAAACATACTCATTAGACTAGGCCTAGATGGGGTCAGGATAATCAATGCTATTGTCTTTCACCTCCACATCTTGTCCTGCTGGAAGATCTTCAGGGGCAATAACACACATGGAACTGTCATCTTCTATGACAATGCCTTCTTCTAGAATATGTCCTGAAGGGCCTGCCTGAGGCTGTTTTACAGTTAACTTTCTTAATAAGTACAGTCAAGTAGCAATAAAATGTATAGTAAGTACATAAACTAGTAAGATATACATTATCAAGTATTATGTACTGTACATAACGGTGTTAAACTTTTATACCACTAGCACTGTAACATGTTTATACTAGCATTATCATAAATACATGAGTAATACATGCTGTTATGATGTTACAATGGCTACAACATCACTAGGCAACAGGAGTTTTTCAGCTCCATTATAATTTTACGGGACTAACATTGTATAAGTGGTTCATCGTTTACTAAGATGTTATGTGCACATGACTGTATTCTACAGCTCAGGGGCTCCCACCCCCCAGGCCATGGACTGGTGTTGGTCTGTGGTCTGTTAGGAATCAGGCCTCATAGCAGGAGGTGAGTGGCAGGCAAGCAAGCATACCTGAGCTCCATCTCCCGTCAGATCAGTGGCCACATTAGATTTTTTTTTTTTTTTTTTTTTTTGAGACGGAGTCTCGCTCTGCCGCCCAGGCTGGAGTGCAGTGGCGCAATCTCAGCTCACTGCAAGCTCCGCCTCCCAAGTTCACACCATTCTCCTGCCTCAGCCTCCCGAGTGGCTGGGACTACAGGCACCCACCATCATGCCCGACTAATTTAGTAGAGACAGGGTTTCACCATGTTAACCAGGATGGTCTCGATCTCCTGACCTTGTGATCCACCCACCTTGGCCTCCTAAAGTGTTGGGATTACAGGCGTGAGCCACCACACCCAACCCGCATTAGATTCTTATAGGAGCACAAACCCTATAGTGAACTGCACATGAGTGGGATCTAGGTTTTGTCCTCCTTATAACAATCTAACTAATGCCTGATGATCTGAGGTAGAACAGTTTCATCTCAAAACCATTCCCCCCTTCCCAGTCTGTGGAAAATTTGTCTTCCATGAAACTGGTCCCTGGTGCCAAAAAGGCTGGGGACCACTGCTATAGCTGTTTTCTTTGTGGCTACTGGGGGATTACATTAAACATCCCAAAGTTCTAATACTATACTCTAACTTGAATTTTACTAGCTTAACGTTAATAACAAATTCAGCTCCTTTAAAAGCTCTGTCCAAACCTATTGATGTCACCAAATTAATCTTTATAAACTGTGTAGCCCAAAACATAAACTAGTAATTCTTTAATTCAGCCTCTTAAATTATATAAAAAACAAAATGTGGAGTAACAAATCAAAGTTACAATAATTCTGGCTTTTAGACTAATTTACTAAAACTACGTTAGTCTCTTACATCATGTAGAAAAAAGATACTGCAATTATGGACCATCATTTCAATACTACCAGATTTTATAATTGCCCATTCTGTTACCTTCACTGACATCTTCATTTCTTCAGATGAATTTGGGTTACTCTTCATTTCACCCAGCAGGACTCCCTTTAGCATTTCTTCTAAGGCAGGTCTAGGGGTAACAAACTCCCTCAGCTTGTTTATCTTAGAATGCTTGAATGTCTTTTTTTTTTTTTTTGTGATATGGAGTCTTGCTCTGTCACCCAGGCTAGAGTGCAGTGACACTATCTCGGCTCACTGCAAGCGCTGCCTCCTGGGTTCACGCCATTCTCCTGCCTCAGCCTCCCGAGTAGCTGGGACTACAGGCGCCTGCCACCATGCCCGGCTAATTTTTTGTATTTTTAGTAGAGACGGGGTTTGACCGTGTTAGCCAGGATGGTCTCAATCTCCTGACCTCATGATCCGCCTGCCTCGGCCTCCCCAAGTGCTGGGATTACAAGCGTGAGCCACCACGCCCGGCCTCCTTCACGTTTGATGAGCTGCTTTGCCAGGTATAGGATCCTTGGTTGACTTTTTTTTTTCTCTTAGCGTTTTTAATATATTGGCCCACTACCTTCTGGCCCCTAGTTTCTGATGAGAAATCTGCTGATAATCTTATTGAGCAGCAGTCCCCAACCTTTTTGGCACCAGGGACTGGTTTTGTGGAAGACAATTATTCCACAGACCAGGGGGCACAGGATGATGGTTTTGGAACAGAACTGTCCCACCTCAGATCATCAGGCATTAGATTCTTATAAGGAGTGTGCAACCTTGATCCCTGGCATGTGCAGTTAGTTCACAAGAATGCTTGCATGCCTATGAAAATCTTATGTCACTACTGATCTGACAGGAGGCAGAGTTCAGGTGGTAATGCTCACTCACCCACCACTCACTTCCTGTTGTGTAGTCCAGTACCTAACAGGCCACAAACTGGTAACGGTCTGTGGCCCTGGGCTTGGGGACCTGTTATTGAGGATTCTTTGTATGTAACAAGTTGCTTCTCTCTTGTTGCTTTCAAAATTCTCTGGCTTTGGCTTCTGAAATGTTGATGTCTGGGTGGTCTCTTTGAATTCATCTTACTTGGAATTTGTTGAGCTACCTGGATGCTTATATTCATATCTTTCATCAAATTTAGGAAGTCTTCAGCCATTACTTCTTCAAGTATTCTCTCTCTCCCTCAACCCTGCTTCTGGAACTGCCAACATGCATATATTGGTCTGCTTAATGGTGTCCCACAGTTCCCTCAGACTCTGTTCATTTTTCTTCAATCTTTTTTTCTTTTCTTCAGACTCATTAATTTCTACCGTCCTATCTTCAAGCTCACTGATTCTCTTCCTGCCCTTGGATTCTTCTAGGGAATTTTTCATTTTAGTTATTGTACTTTTCAGCTTTAGAATTTTTTAGGTTATCTCTTTATTGATATTTCCATTTTCCTCATGCATTGGTTTTTAACTTTCTCCACATCTTCCTTAGTTCTCTGCACATCTTTAAGACAGTTATTTGACAGTCTTTGTCAAGTACGATCAGGTCTTTTTCAGGGACAGTTTCTATTCATTTTTCCTTGGAATGAAGCGTATTTTTCTTTGCATGTCTTGTGATCTTTTTGTTGAAAAACTGGCATTAAAATTAAATAATGTTGTTAATCTGGAAATCAGATTCTTCTTCCCCAGGGTTTGCTGGGGGTTTTTGTTATTTATTTATTTTTATTGATCCTTAGCTGTCTCTATGTCAAGGATCAGCTTGAGGTCTCATTTTAAGGTCTTCTCAGTTCTTTTCTGAGCTGTACCTTTCCCTGGACATGTACATTTTCTACTTCCCCCTGTATGTGCAGGTGCTTTTGAACATCCTAGTCTTTAGTGTCTGGCTCCCAAAAGGAGAAAATGAGAAAAATGAAGGGTTGGGGGAGAAGGGTCCTGGGCCTTTAAATCACAGCAATGGAAGTAATTTAAGCTGGATGAAGAGGGGTTTGCAAAAATCAGGGGAGCTGCAACAATGGTCTCTGGACTCATCTGCCCCTCTAAAATCAGAAGTAGCAATCAAGGATCTGGCTCCATGTGCAAGCTGCTCCTGGAACACGTGCACAGTTGCCTGCCATGGGCAGGGGGTAGGGTAGCTGCCACTGTGCCAGGAGCTAAAATTAACCCTCATTTACCATCTAAGCCTTGCCCTGGAAGTTACAAGCCATCAGCAGACTCCAGAGCTCCAAAATAGTCACATCAGATTCTGTCAGTGCAATTACTGTCCAGGTAGGGAAGACATATTCCTGGTGGTTTGTACTCTGCTATCTTCCCAGAATCCTTCCCCTTCATGAATAACATAAATGCTAAAAATTGCTTGTCTTTGACTTACGTACCATTCCACCAGAGCATGAAAGCCTGTAGATGGCCTTCACTCCACTGATTTCCATCTGGAGCCTCCTGCAGCATCTGGGCACACCCACCTAGCAGTGATGGTCAGTGGCAATACCTCTGTGCTCCCTTTTCCCCTCAAAGCTTCATTTGATCCCTCGTGCTCCTTTTGACTTTTTTTAAGTGGCATGTGAAATGAATATTCATATCGAGCCTTTTCAGTTCCTTTGAGAACCTGGGGAACAATGTATCCCACACTTAGTAGGCACTAAACACTAATAAACTCTCAATTTCTCGCCCTGTACTGCCCTCAGCAAACTCCACGATGATCCTTCTGAAATATCTCATTGGCTCATGTGAAAAGGTTCTCTCATTAAATCCTGAAAAGCAGAGCAGAATTCGGGAAGACCTGGGTGAGGATTACGGTAACTGAGGCTTTCAGACCAGCAAGAGGGAAGAGGGAGGATAGTCCAGGCACCTGCTTAGATACTTTAAAGTCATTCCTCTTCAACTCAAATTTTTTACTAATAAGCAAAAATGTAAAAACCATTAATTTTGAAATTTTACATGTAGTTTCCTTTTAATTCTCCATTACTGAAACTGAACATCAAGCAAGAGGATGAATGCCATGCAGAGTGTTACAACACTGCTGTTGTATCCAATTTAAATAGAGAATGCCTTCCCTAACCCTTTAGGACCCAAAATTTATGTAACATTATCTCAGATAGGAAGGGAATGCTTCCTCCTCCTGTTCTTTTTTCACATGGCAAATAACATGCACGTGATTTACTGAGGATATTTACTGACAGCAAGACACAGTGGCAGCAGCAGGTCTCCTTGCCTTTTCTTTAGAACAGCCTGGAAGCCTGAAGGCCAGCACTGTGGCAGCAACCAAACACTGGAGGATAGTTATTTCTCTGCCATGGACTCCCCATTGGTTTATGCTGATCATTCCAGTAGAACCACTTTGAAATAAATCAGCTATATTCATAATCTGAAATCAAACACAATAACCACAGTTTGCATAAATGTAACATTTAAAAAACCACCTGCATTAAAACAAATAGAACCAAAATACAAATAACCCACAGAAAACGAAGTATATGGAGGTTATAATTCTTAATAGAGACTCCTACATGTCAGTATGAAAAAACTTGACCATAAAAACTGCCAAATCTGAACAAAATACATCAGATAAGAACTAAAAATGGCCATGAACAAATGAGGACATATTCAACATGACCAGACACACCACTTATTTGCCTATCAAATTGTTAGAGTTATTTTAATCTTGAGCACATGTCCACTGCCAACATTGCTTGGCAACTGCAAAGAGGCCTTTTCCATGCTGTCACCCTGCCCTTCTGGAGGGTAGCAGGTACCCAAAGCTTCAAACCTGGCGTGAACTCTGACCCACTCACTCTACCTATAGGAACTGAGCTCAAGGCAGTAACTGCAATCATGGCAGTGTAAACGTGCATCTGAAAGGAGGCTGTGGTCCTGTTGAAACAACACTGATGTACAGCAATACAGCAAATACTACATTTACTCATGGCACACTTGTAAAATACAGCCATTGAAACGTAGAAGAATATATGTAATAGACTTAAAAGTCTATAATTTATTAAGTACAAAAGCAAATTATTTAAAAAAGCACTTGATCCTAATTTTGTAAAAAATTTTTAAGAAGAAAAAAAATAAATCCCTGAGAGGGTTTATGTCACATACGAATGCTGCTATTTACTCAGAGGTAGAATAAGAAATTTTAATTTTCTTTGTACTTTAATGTGCTTTCTAGATTTTATGCTATAAGCATAATTGCTTTTATAGTCAGAAAAAAAAAAGCAAAATAAAATACATCCTATTACATCCTATTCAGGGTAATTTAAAAACCCTTTTCACACATTTCAAAATGCAGAATTACAAAGTCAATAACTTTTATTAACATAATGATATAAAAATTTTAGTATGATATACAGAATTCCCAGAGTAATTCTAAAACATTTTAATGCACTTCTTAAAATCTTAATTTACAAGACACCTTGTCTTACCACCACTGACCTTTCAATACAAAAAGCTGACAATTTTTGTTTGCTATAAAACTACAACATCAAGATTGGAGTTAGGTAGCTTTTTTTTTTTCTTTCCCTTCCCAGCCATTCTATTGTAAGGAATGTCCGTTAGACTACTGCCCAAACCTCTGTATGTCAACAATAAGTTACATAGATTCTGTACATAATTACAACAGGGTTATTAGAATTCCAGTATGTCACAACATACTTTACCACAGTCCACCATGGGGAAACAGGGCTACTATGCACAGTGCTATTTGTAGCCAGACAGGAGTAAAACATGAGAGCTGGCCCAGTTAGCCAGGTTTATGTGTGGAGAATTAATAACAACTTTGTTAGGCACTGATCCAGACTAATTCTGGAAAAACCTGGTTGTTTCTGTGAAGCATGCATGATTCACAAAATTTTCCACCCTCAATACCCCAAAAACCGAACAATTTCATAACATACTCTTAATTAGCTATATAAAAATAATCTATATCTTAGATTCGTGCTTGACTTCAAATTCTTAGAAGTAACTAAAGGACTTTACATTCTCTGATTTAGGTTCTGTATAATTTTAGATCACTCAGCTTAGTCAAGTTTGAACAAAATAATAAAATGGTTTGGCCAAATTTTATAGGCACGCAACTCAAAATGTGAAAGGCAGTGAAGAATGTAAATGTCTCCACCTTCAATACGGGGCAACGCTGTTCCCTGCTCCCCTCAACTGTACTGCTGGTACTCACCAAACAGCACTATGGATATGAAAACCTTAGACTTTACCACCAATGCTTCCAAATCTGCTGACTTGGAATAAAAATAATACATCAGTACACTTCCACGAGAAGAATTAATATTGTAGTGTTAGGAAAACTAGCAATTTAACTAAACAGCATCAAGTTACAAACCAGGAAAGTGATTTAAAACTAAATGCTGGCTTATGTTTCTGAAACAAAGCATCTAAACTTGGCAGTCCAAAATGGCACTTACTGAGTGTCCATGACAACAACAATATATGCTGACAAGCAGCACACCTTTGTTTTTTGTTTTTAAACGGCATCTCGCTCTGTCACCCAGGCTAGAATGCAGTGGCGAGAGGCATGATCTTGGTTCACTGCAAGCTCCGCCTCCCAGGTTCACACCATTCTCCTGCCTCAGCCTCCCGAGTAACTGGGACTACAGGCGCCCACCACCACATCTGGCTTTTTTTTTTTTTTTTTTTTTTTTGTGAGACGGAGTCTCGCTCTGTAGCCCAGGCTGGAGTGCAGTGGCCGGATCTCAGCTCACTGCAAGCTCTGCCTCCCGGGTTCCCGCCATTCTCCTGCCTCAGCCTCCTGAGTAGCTGGGACTACAGGCGCCCGCCACCTCACCCGGCTAGTTTTTTTTTTTTTTTGTATTTTTTAGTAGAGACAGGGTTTCACCATGTTAGCCAGGATGGTCTCGATCTCCTGACCTCGTGATCCACCCGTCTCAGCCTCCCAAAGTGCTGGGATTACAGGCTTGAGCCACCACGCCCGGCATCTGGCTAATTTTTTGTATTTTTAGTAGAGACGGGGTTTCTCCGTGTTAGCCAGGATGGTCTCGATCTCCTGACCTCTTGATCCACCCGCCTTGGCCTCCCAAAGTGCTGGGATTACAGGCGAGAGCCACTGCGCCCAGCCAGCACAACTCTTTCAATAACAAAACTGGCAGAGCAGGCACTGCGTGTGACCATAGTGCTCTGTGAGCAGGGAGGATGGGTCCAGCTTGCTTCCTTTCCATCAGCCTCCCTGTGAAACAGAAGTGAGGCAGCTGGTTTGTACTCTGCTATCTTCCCAGAATCAAGTTTCTCTCTGTAAATGGTCTCAAGTTTCTCTCCGTAATTTCTATATATGAACTTGTCATTTGAAGTGAGAATAAATAACTGAATTTTAAAAATCAGGAACTACATTTTTAGCCTAAAGAAAGTGCAAACTTGCAGTACAGCAGAGAACAACCTCGGTGCCTGTGATTCCTCACAATGCCCACGCCAGGCCTTTCCTTTCCTTTCCTTGTCTCTCCATCTGTTAAAATACCAGCATCTGTGTTTCTGTAAATGTACTTGGCAGATTCAAAATATTTCTTTAAATAATTCAGGAAGTGCTTTCTAAAAGGAGATGCAGGGAACTGCTGAGAGGGATCTGTAAGAGCACAGGAAGGGGCGAGTCCCGGTGCGTGGGCTCTGCAGTGTCTTCCCACATCACCTTGGACTGCTGGAGCTCATTCGTCTCCGGCACCCGGTCTGGGGTGCTGCGCTCACATGTTGTAGGCCACATAGATGGGGTCCAGCTGGTCAGCCAGGAAGCCGTCCCGCAGGTGCATGCGCTGCTTCTCACCCCGAGAGTTGATAGGGATCACCCCTGGGTCCACAATGACCACGACGCCCACGACCAGGTAGTGCTCCTCCAGCACCACGTTAGTCACCAGGGCCACCAGGTCCAGGGCATCCTGCTCGAGCCCATCCAGCTCCACCACCACCACCAGCAGGTTGGTCCAGGTGAACACGGCACTGCAGAGGAAAGACAGATGGGGTCACACGGACACAGGCACAGGCCACAGGGGCCAATGAATGCTTGGGAAAGGGTGGCACAAAGAAGAGCAAAGCACACTGATGTCACAGAGCTATTTAAGGCTATTCACAACCTAAAGATCAGGCCAGATCCATTTTACAGGATGTCTATTCCAACTAAAGCTTTTACTGAGAATCAGGAGCATTATCTGATGCTGAAAGCTGTACCTGTCCCAACACAAGTTCCCCACAGGTGAAGGAATCAGGAGTCACAACCATGTGAGAAACACATTAAAAGCAGAAACACTTTAGGATGAGACCTGTGGAAACCTTACCTTTTGCCTGTGCATTTGGGGACAATCTCTTGGCTTACAACTCATAAGGAAACGGAGAAAACAACAAGCCAAACCCAAACAAAGGCAGCAAGGTGTGCTCTGGTACCATGCTGTGCAGAGTACATCCAGAGGGAGGACCCACGAGAAGTCCTCAGCCCTCTCTGGCAATGCCCAAGGTAGACAGGGTTCGTCTACATGGCACCCAGCTCCACTGCAGACCAGGGTAACAATGCAGGAGGCCTGTGCTCAGGCCCAGCAGTCCTCGGCTCTGCTGCAACCGATGCACAGCACTCACGCACAGAGGAAGGGCTGTATGGACCATGTGGAGCCGCCCTCCACCTGGGCTCTTACCACTCAGCGATGCTCCTGTGTGCTCGGATGACAGAGGTCTCGATGTCGATGGGGTGGTACCGCATGCCTCTGAGCTCCAGAGTTTCATCCAGAGACCCAACGACATACAGTGCATCATGCCGCCCTGTGAACAGTGTGTGGTTTACACGTGCCCAGAAAGCCGAGGCATGCAGAGGCATGGGCCGAGGCATGGGCTCGTATCCTCTGAGCCCAACCGGGGGCTCTCAGGCACAGGGAGGTCTCAGCTCAAACATCATGAGGTCCCACACCACATGCAGAGAGTGTGATGGAGGTACTGGCAGTGCAGGCTGTTATCTCTGCAGCATGGAACCACCTCAGGAAAGTTACAGCAAGTGTGAGCGTGTTATTAAAAATAACTCTTATCTCTGGGAACGGGACACTATCTATAGGAGCTACCAAAAGTTCTGCCTTATCTGGCCAGCTTGTGGTGGCTGCACAGAGTCCTCTGGACGTTGGCCACAACTTTGAATGGGTTGTGCATGGGAAAGCCACTGGTAAAGACACAGTGGCAGAGAGGCCGGCCTGGCAGAGAGGAGGAGGCCTCCCTGAGGAGCCTGGTAGCCTTATCACCAACACCATCCCCCCACCCCTTAGCAGAGGCCAAGGTCCCAAGGATAGCGAGGGGCAGTCATGGAGGGAAACCAGTATTTTCAGAGAAAACCGCTGTCAGAGTATCTTTCCCCCACACTGAACAATACCAGACCACAGCAAGGAGTGAGGTGTGCCAGCAGGTGACCAAGCTCTTGGGGAGCCCAGATCCTCCCCGCACAGCACTCCCGTGGGACTTCACCACAACCCCTCACCTCCACTGGCATCGGTGAGCTCTGTTCGTCGAAGGAAGCCAAGGTAGCCAGTCCTTGCCCAGATGGTCTGTGTGTCTCCAAAACTCAGCCGGGCACTGAAGTGGTCGGCATGAAGCGCCTCCTCCCCATAGACGGTGTAGTAGCCGGTGGCATTGTGGGGGCTGCTTACCCAGATCTGGTGGGGCCCAGAGGACAAGAATGTGAAGTGTCACCAACCACCGAGTTCAGATTCTGTCACGAGACATCCACTGGCCAAGAATAACGCTCCAGAAAACACTGAACGAAGTCGGGCGGATAATATTCATTGTCTCTTATTTTATGAACTAAGTTAAATTACAGGCACAGAAAGCAAACATAACTTTTCTCTCCTTAAATACTGTTTCTTCCTTTGACCCAAGAATGGCATCTGTAGGACTCTATCCTACGTGGGTAAGTAGACAGGGGCAATTCCACCTTCCTCACATCCAACTATTGTTGGCAATAAGAGAGGGCTGGAAGCAACCCAAATTCCACAACAGGGACAGGCTGAAGGAATGAGGGTCCCTACAGAGTGGAGAACATGTGGCTGCTCAGACTCATGGCAAGACAGAGGCCCTGAAAGCAGACAGCACGTCCCAGGGTTAACGTCAGCCCCATGCGTGTGTGTGTGCGTCCACTATCCATGTGCACGTGTGTGTCCACCAGTCTGTTCACATGTTTGCGTGCACCCGCATATCTACACACATGTAAGCATTTGTGTGCATCCATGCAGAGACCAAGGGACCAGAGGCCTGTGCCTGCAGGACCAAGTGTCATGGGGCCCTTCTAGACACAGAGTCCGTCCAGAACCTACAGTCAGTTCAACTGGCTCTAACACGCCCCTGCATGGCAGCGTCTGAAAGAGAAGGGGGTGGCCAACAGGGGCGTTTCCCTTGAGCATCTGCCATGAGGGGTGGGTCCCCATTCCCGGCTCAGACTCGCCATCTCCTGGGGGCACACCCTTGACTTACAGACCTGGGTTTGGCTGTCCAGAAGTGGGATGGTTGAGGGGAGGGTCCCTCACTCATCCACACTCAGGATTGGGACCCAGGACACCTTCCCATCAGGACACAGTTTAAGACCACCTGAGGGGTCACACGCTCACACCCTTGTCCCAGTCAGAAGAAGCCAGCTGAGGCTGAGTGATTTCCCACTGGGCACGGCTTGCTGGAAGCCCCCAGTCTGGCTTCACAGCAGAGCCCACAAATGATGCCTGTGCCCGCCTGGTCTGAAGACATCAATTTGACAGCACATTCCCCAAGAGGATAGGACTAGGAACGTGAGTCCTAAGCTCTCATGACAACAGATCAATCTGCACGTTCGGGACATGACTGCATGTCAAGCTGCCACCGCTGCCCATAAATAATGAGTCGTGCCTGTCCCAAATTACAGCAAGATATACGTGCAATACATGTAGACATTTCAACCCAATGGATTCCTGTATAGCCTCTGTGTTCTCAGGGAGACCTACACCTTCCACCTGCACCCTCAGGACAAGGGCTCTGAGCTCTCCGAACCTCCCAGGGCAGGTGGAGGCCTTGAACTCTTCTGGAGCAGAGTTCTCTATCACCAGTTCCCCCGGGTCTGTGCTCCTGCCTGGGTGCCAGGGACCACGTTTTAAGTAGCAGCTGCTGGGTCCTGCACAAGGTAGCTGTTTTCCATGCTGCCACTGGTGCCTGTGCAGCTCCTCCCACCTGTCAGTGCCCTCACACCTAGGGGTTCCCCTCTGTTGGTTAGGTCAACCTAGGGATGAGGCAGTTTGTCCCACAGTACCCCAAAATCCTACACAGGAACTGGGTCTGGGAGGTACATGGGGGAAGGGCCACATGGTTTCTGGTAGATTCCCAAAGGCAAGTGTTATTCCACAGTTTAGAATTCCCAAATCTGAAGCAAAAAGAGAAGGAAGATGAAGCCGGTGAGGCTGGAGAGCTCCAGCCCCTCCCATGGGCCCCTGCCCTCAGCTCACCTCTCCCAGGTGTGAGTCTCCCAAGGGTCCTTTGGTCTCAGTGTGTGCGATGATGACCTTCACGCCAGGGAGGATCTGGAAGGAGGAGAGCTATGTCCCTTGTTAAAGAAAACATGGCACGAGACTCTCTTGATTCAGTGACGTTAAAATAACGTCCCTCGGAAGTTGGCCTGCAGGACTGACGTGCTTATGTCAGGTCAGGAAGTTTAGAGGCTGCTCCAAATTTGACTTCGAATTTTGAAAAAGAGATGTCAATAGAAATAAGTTGTGACTCTTAGCAAAATGACTCCAGCTCCTAAGACGGGACCCCATATTTGGGTGTCAGGAGGGGCAGAGGGTCACCAAGGCTACGAAGACAATCAGCCAGGTGATGCCAGCGCACCTCACGGGCACACATCCAGGGGTGCAGTAACCCTGCTGTGCCCAGCCCTGCAGGAGGCACATGTCTGTCCTAGTTCTCAGCCAGGAACCTGACCACGAGGAAGTTCTTCCTGCCCGTGACTCCGAGTCAGTCCAACCACTGAGCACTGGCTCTGTGCCAATTCAGAGGCAAGAGGCCACCATCTCTTACCTGGCCTCCCAGGCCCGGTCCCAGCGTTCCCTCACTGGGCTCAGGTCGGACCACCTGACTGCACAAGACCTGGATGCTTGTTCTGTGTCCTCAGTTTCCTCACGTATGAAATGGGGGCAGTCGCACTCCTGGCAGGAGGAGGGGACGAGGGGCCACAGGGAGGTGTGAGCTGTGGTCAGCACCAGACCCTCCCCGGCGGGTGGGACTGTTCTGTTTCCCCAGATGCTGTTGGAGCCTCCATCTTCGCCCTGCATGTCCCAGCTAAGCCCTAAAACCAGAGCTCTTTCCAGGACACAAACCTATCAGGCCCAAGTGATTGTAACAGCAAAACAGGAAAGAATGTCCAATAAAAGGGGATGAGTGAAACAATTACAGTGCAGCTGTACATGGCAGGGCAGGAACAGCCACTGAAAAGAGCGGCGTGGAGGCCCCACGACCCAGAGAAACCCGCTGAGTTTACACCAAGGATGATGCAGAGCTCTGGCGATGGCGGCTCACATGTCCCTGTGCTCAGAGAAGGGAGGACATGCAGCAGCCCTGGCTCCCACAGATGTGCTGTCCACTAAGCTCACCCAACTCCACTCTCGGCTGGTCTACTTCCTAAAGTGACTGTCACAGGGGACATGGGATGGGAGCTTTTCAAGCCCCTGCACCTACCTGCATGTGAGTTCACTCACTCACTCACTCCTGCTCCCCACACTCAGCCCAGTCCCACCGTCCTCCCAGTAGCTCCCACCTCGAGACCCTCACAGCAGCTGTGCCTTCTGTCCCCAGTCTCACCCCTGCTGCCCTGCAGGAGTCTGTGTGCTGGACATCACGTGGCTTGGTTGGGTCCCTCTGGGCCCGTCTCTGACTCCCCACAGGTGGCTGTGGCCACAGCAATGAACGGAGTCAGGGTGGCCAATCTCCTTCTCTTGTCTCTGGGGTTGTGAAGGCACCAGGGCCCCCGCGGCCCCCGCTGGATGTGCAGCAGCTGCCCACTCACATCAAGCCTGGCATACTCTTCATGCTGCCTTCCTGGGCTGTGTGGCTTTTCCTCCTTCCTTTGAACCTTTCCTGAACCAAAGGAGGTTCACACCTCCTTCCTTTGAACCATTCAGAGGATGCTGTTCTGTGCCTATGTCTGCTGACCCCTTGCAGCATCTCACTTTTTTCCTGGGAGTCCTCAGGCCATCTCAGGATCCCCCAGATCCCCTACAGGCTCTGGGGGCCTCTTCCCTGCTGACACCCTAAACTAGGGCATGAGATTTTGCCATCTCCAATTTAGGGTCAGGGCCACTCCACTGATGTGTAGGTGGGCCGGACCCTGCCTCCATGGCCCTGGCCCCGGAGGACTGAGGCCTGCCACCCACCCAGTGGGAGTTCTTTATTCCTGTACCTGAAGTTCTCCCTTTCTTGGCTCTGAGCTCAGACGTGTGTTTAAAGACGTAACTAAGTAATTCTATATCCCAGTCACAAAGCAGGGAAGGCGGCTTCTGCAGCAGCCAAGCCCACCCCAACCAGAAGTCAACCCGTGTTCGTCCGAGCCACAGCCCCCAGCACCCTCCACGGGGGGATGCTTCAGACGGACGTCTCAGACACGGCTCAGAATGCACACGTCTTGGTTTCCACTACCTTTCCAGACTCCATCAATGGCAGGCTGTGCGGAGAACCCCGTTCTACCAAACGTACCCTAAAAATCAAGGGAACAATTTCAGTATGTAATTTACTCCACAGGTATGTCTAAAAGGGCAGATCATGAGGTTGGAAATGATCACTCTGAGGGTCTGCTGACAACAGCCAGGATGTCAACCTTTCCACAGCACACCTGCCATGAATGGCAGGGACACCCCAACCACGCTGCGGTCCCAAGTGCTGCCACCCTCATGCACTCACGACCCACCCCATGTGCTCACAGCAGCTCACTCTACATTTCTTTTAGGTCCTCCTTGAACCCAGCAGGCCCCTGGCACCCAGTAAGCTAAACCTAGTGTTTACATCAAGCTACAGTGTGGCCATACTTGAGAACCCAGGACTGGGATCTGAGCTTCAAAGCTGGGACAGGCCCTGATACACACCTGACCACAGACCAGCAAGCACACGCTGTATGCACCACATCGCTTATCAAGATGAAAACTAAGTCAGATTCTATGACAGCATCAGGTAAGAAATGTTCTTGCCAGTAGACGGATTACTTGTCTTCTGTCTGTCCCTATCCCTCTAAAAAACCAAATGTCACAGGGGTCACTCTTACTCTTCCTGGCTGTGTGACAGATACAGGGATGTTAACTGCAGCCCCGGGGACGCGGGTGCACAGAGACAGACACTGAGCTCCCCTGGGAAGAGGAGGCTCACAGCTCTCCTCTTCCTGTTGGTGCAGATGGCCCAGTGTAGCCAGCTGTCTTCTCATGTGCCTATCCAGGTGCCCGGGTAGGCCTGACTTGGCCCAGCTGTCCTCTAATGCCTGGGTCCCAGGGGTGCACAGTCAGCGCAGACCTGGTCCGCACCACTTTGCCACTGGGTATGAATGGGGCCCAGGCAGGCTGGGAACATTACCTGTCATGGCGCAGTGCCCGCATGTCCACGTAGACGGTTGTGGGGTCTGGGCCAGCTGTGCCCTGGAAGGAGAGCAGCAGAGGAACTTCTGTTCAGGGGCCTCACTTTCATCTTGTTTGCACAGGCACAGCTGCATGGCAGCTCCTCCCTGGCCCCCGGGGACACCCAAGAAGGGAGCCGCTCTGCTCCCTGCAGCAAGTCTGCCTAGGGGTTCGAGGTCCCCCAGGCAGGCTGATGCTTTCCATCCAAACATCCACAGAGCTTGAAAATATTGAGTGAAACAGTCAATGACTCTGAAAACACCAAATCATGCCACTTTACATTTCAGCTCTAACAACTTTCTATTCCCACTGGTCTCTTGCTGTGATGAAAACACCATTAGGATTTGAGGGGCATTTCCACCATGCTGTCAGACAGGGCCTGGCCTCTCAGCAACCAGTCTAATTCTACTGGGGACTGCTTGCAGCCGAGACTCACCCAGGTGAGATGGACGGCAGCCTTCACCTTTCTACTCCTTTCCTTTCTGAACCTTACAGTTAACATTAATCCCGACTAACGGACATTATGTGTCATTTTATTCAATAAAGAACATCAAATTAAATGAGTACGCTGATCAACATCACCCTTAAAGATCCCAGACAACATAAACTATGTCTGCACTGGAATTAAACAGAGCCCTTCCTCCCAAGGCAATACTATGAGCATTAACATTTTTTGAAAATAGTTTTACTTTTAAATTTGGTTACAAGGGAGCTTTTGTAATATGTCAAGTAATATCCACTGTGAACAAAGTAAGACAGCAAAAGAAACATGTTTGTCTAGAATTCAAGAGAAAGTCACATGAACTCGTGGGGGGGGGAAGCACAGAGGCACCAACAAGGTCAAGGTCAAAGTCATACCTGCTCAGCCAGCTTTCCCAGCCTGTTGGGCTGACAGAGGCCAAGGAGGCAGCAGAGTGAGACAGGGAGGAGACAGCCACAGGAAACACACACAGAAGCAGCAGCCACATGAGAAACACAGGGAAAGAGAGAGCAAAACCCACCTCTGTATCTTAAAGAGCAAACGTGAACATCCTTAACTTCATTTCTGCAATCACATGTGGTGTCCACACCCTTCCGACGTCTAGCAAGGAGGCCCCAGGCTTGCAGACGCAGAGCCACTAATACACAGGCCGGCACCCACGCTCAGCCACAGCCTACAGCAGGAAGCGAGCTCACAAAAGGCCCGATCTCTGCTGTGTGACAGGCGTGTGAGGCTTGAGTGGTCAGGGGTCTTTTTGTGGGGAAGAGGGTGTGAGCAGAGCTGCCACCCTGCCCTGCGTGCACTGCCACTGTGACGGGGAGGCACAAGGCAAAGCAAACACTTTGGAAACAGAGACAGACCTGCACTCAGCCCTGCTCTGGCATGGACAGGTGCCATTTCCTTCCAGCTATTTTTGTGCAGTGTGGGTGAATAAGGTATTCAATATGTAGGGTTATCTAAAAAGCTATTTGGTTTTAAGATGTTTTTAGAAAGAAAGGAAATTGAGATACTAGTACAAAATCTGAGAAATAGCTGTAGCTATCTGAGGAAGCAGTAAACAGAATTGCCATGAGCTCTTTAATCTCTGAAACTTGGTGCTTTTTTTTTTTTTGAGACAGGGTCTCGTTCTGTCACCCAGGCTGGAGTGCAGCGGTGAGATCTCGGCTCACTACAACCTCCTCTTCCCAGGTTCAAGCAATTCTAGTGCGTCAACCTCCCAAGTAGCCGGGACCACAGGCACACACCACCAGCCAGCTAATTTTTGTATTTTTAGTAGAGACGGGGTCTCATCATATTGTCCAGGCTGGTCTCGAATTCCTGACCTCAGGTGATCCGCCTGTCTCAGCCTCCCAAAGTGCTGGGATTATAGGCATGAGCCACCACTCCTGGCCTGAAACTTGGTGCTTCCTTTTAATAAGACATTTCAAGGTTTCAAAAATGAATGAGTCAATACAAATTACATTTATTAATGTTTCAATTTAATATTGCTAGATATCTTAAAACAGTAAGTTCAATCTTGCTTTAAGAACTCAGCTGTGTATTATATCTAACTTCGAGAGTCTTACAGGTAAGATATTAGTCACTGTTCAAAAACAATTTGTGTTTTTTTCCAAATAAGTCTTTGTTCAACTAGAATAGAGTATCTTTAAAAATAAAACTCTTGAAGCTAAAATATTACGTGGAAATGAAACATCAAAGGCTCAGAGAAGGAGAAAGAGATCAGGCAGGCACAAAATTGCACATTAACAGCTGGGAAGCTTGGTCTCCACGCTGCCAACAGCCAGCTTTCGAGAACCACAGGCCCCAGCGCCTCACCTGGAGGCAGATGGCCACGTTGACCCTGCACCCGAACGTGGTGCTTACGGCGCGGGCCGGCAGGCCCAGGTCCTTGAAGAGCTTGGAGAAGGACTGGGTCAGCGCAATCCTGGGCCGCTCCTCGGCGACCACCATGCACGTGCGCACACATGACAGGTTCACCCCCTTCATCTGCGGGAGGGGGGAGCAGTCAGGCCACAGCCACAGCCCTGTGAGTTGCCAGGGCCCTGGGCACTGTCTTGGGAAATCTCCGAGTGGGCACACAGAGGTGGAGCTGGACACCAACCTCCTCTCTGCAGGCTGTGTCTGTCCCATAGAATCCTAAGTGTGGACGCACTAGAGGATTCCATCTGACGTGCATCCCACACCTGCCCCCCACACAGCCAGACCTCCACCCTGCCATCTCGCAGGGACCCTGCCCTACTCCCACACCCGCCTCTCCTTCGGGCTGTGGAGCTGCAGAGACAGGTGAGCCGTGGAGGAGGGATGTGTACACAGGGCCCGTAGTGGGAAAGGTTTTTCTCTACTTCTTCCAACTGCAGGGAGGGGCCTTGGGAGTCTTGTTTTGTTTTGTTGTTTTCAAACTTCCCAGGGCTGTGGTCTACAGCACACTCAGAAGCCCGGGTCTGGGCACTCACCCTGAGGACACCCGTCTGTGCGCCCAGGCCCTTGGTGCACATCTCCATTACAGAGTAGGAGCAGAAGGTGACGCGGGCCTTGTACTGGCTGACGGCTGACAGCCACAGGGACACATTGCTCTCCAGCTCCAGCGGGGGCACCAGCACCGACTGGTGTCCCGAGTAGACACTGCGAGAAGGAAGGCTCGTGAGGCTCCACCTGCCCACCGGGCACTCCACTCTTCCCTTCCTCAAGGACACTTCTTTTCCAGCCACGACAGTGGCATGATTCTGTTCTGATGCCAAGTAGGGGAGTTTGGTGGAAAACTTGCCACGGGGTGAACGTTGGGGGATGGCAGGCACGGGGTCCTGAGCTCTGCTCCAAACACTTGGAGAGTATCCAGGGACAATGCTCCAGAGGCACTCACTTATAGAGATGGATCACTACTTTCTAGTGTTTGAAGGAATCAAACAGATTCTTCCCAAGTACTGATAATGGGTAGTGTATTTAATGAAAACTGTATTTTCACTCAATTTCAGACTCAGACTCCAACCCACTTCATCCCCAAACAAATCCACTCACACACGTCTCATCGGCTTCCTGAACACTCAGAAAAGGTGCCTTAGAAGGCCAAGGTTCCTAAGAGCCACACGAGCTGCTCCAACCTGGCAGGCGGCAGGGGCCCTGCACTCACCTGCACAGACACCACAGGGCAAAGCCAAGGCCACAGTAGGGGTCGAGGCAGATGGCGATCTGCCGCGAGGGGTACAGCTCACACTGCAGCTTTATGGAGCGGCATAAGGCGCTTGTGGCCGCGTGAGACATCTCGGGAATAAAATAACGTTCAAAAAAAAAAAAAAAGGGGAAATGAAATTCAGTGATGTGCACGAGGAGAAAGGGTGGATGGCAGCGTCTGCTGTCCACATGGCTAGACTACCAAACATCATATTTACTTCCTTAAAAGACGGTTGGCTCAAATCCCCATATAACCTAAATAATACCCAAGAAATGGTACACTAAAAATCTTAGAAACAAAATTTCAGGATATTGAATTTAAAAAAAATTTTTTTTTTTTTTTTGAGGCAGAGTCTTATTCTGTCGCCCCAGGCTGAAGTGCAACAGCACAATCTCGGCTCACTGCAAACTCTGCCTCCCGGGTTCAAGCAATTCTCCTGCCTCAGCCTCCTGAGTATCTGGGATTACAGACGCCCGCCACCATGCCCAGCTAATTTTTTGTATTTTTAGTACAGACGGGGTTTCACTACGTTGGCCAGGATGGTCTCCACCTCTTGATCTCGTGATCCACCCGCCTCGGCCTCCCAAAGCACCGGGATTACAGGCGTGAGCTACCGCGCCCAGCCTGAAAAATTTTAATCGAGCTATTGGCTCCCAGCAAGGTAAGAGATTCTTCAAAGCCACCAGTTCCTGGAAGCCAGATAGTCATAGATCAGAAAGTTTAGACATGACCATAATGCATCAGAAAATGCATTACTCTCAGGCTAATCACATTTTAGGCTTCACTGGTGTTTAACACAAATCTTAAGAAGCAATATTATTGCCTTGTGCTTTGTATAAGGACCTGCCGGTTTAAACCTGTATCTGACATCCTTTCTGTCCACTCCTCCTGATTTCTAGGGGTTGAGGCAAACAGGATTTCAGAGGACCTACCTTCACCCCTGCTAGTATCCCAGTGGTTGACACGCTGAAGTCCAAGTATGCGAGGACATCGGGGGAGGGGGGCCTGAAAATGCTCGCTACTTTCTTTTTCGGGATGTCATCTGTTAAACAGGAGACACCAACATTAGCGTTCCCGCATGTATTCTGAATGCTCTGGGCTTTCACAGGCAAGAGGTGACACACGATTTGTCCTTGGGAGTCCTGCAGAGAGTGAGCTCAGACAGCAGTAGGGCCGTGACCATGCAGGCTGTGTGTGCTCAGGAAAGCGTATTTCATTCTTCATGGAAACGCTACCCGGTCCCACCAAGACCACACTGAGCCTGTGGAAATGGGGGACGGGGCAGGGCGAGGAGAGGCGGCATCACGTCACTGACCAGTAGGAAAGATTAGAGGACTGGGGACTTGCCAAAGGCCACAGAGCCTATGGCAGAGCCCAGATGAGCCCAGAGTCCCGACCACAGCAAAAATAGCCATGGACGGGCTCTGGGTTCTGCGTGCTTCATCAAGTTCTCGTGGCCCCATGAGCCAGACACCACTGCCTCCCGGGGTGCAACTGGGCACAGGCTCAGCAGGGCAGGCACCGCTCCCCCTGAGGCAAGCCCATGAGGCTTTGGGGCCCTGGCCGGCTGTTCAGCTCTGAGCCTTCCCTCCCCTACACCAGCTGCCCTGGCCCAGCCCCATCCAGCCCGGGCTGAGACAGGTCCACAGCAGAGGGGAGCCAGGGGGGTTTCTGACCTTCGCCCTGCTGGCCCTCAGCATTTCCTGGGGCACGACAGCATTCACCAATGATGGGGACAGGGATGCTGGAGTGGTGGCACGCGGTGGGAGCTGTGTCCCCAAAGCGTTTGCAGAAAGCCTCAGAGAGCTGCCAGCCCCCATGCCAGCAGGAGGCGGGTGAGAGGGGCAAGGCTGTGCTCCACACCACTTGGGACTGGGTGCGGCTGCTGTGGGCTGAGTGGAGCGCAGGTTTACACATGGGACAGGGTCCCCCCTGCTGTCAGCCAGGCTCCTGCCAGGACTGCTCTTGCCTCGTGTGTTTTTGGACGGCAGCCAGGCAACACCACCCCTACAACACAGAAAGGAAAAGGGACTGGTCCTGGCCAGTGTGAGGGCACGCACCTGTGTCTAGGATGGTGGGCCAGGTCCTGATGTCCACGGCGGCAGCAGCCTCCTTGGACCTAAGCAGCCGTGTGACGGCCTGCGTGGTGAGGACGCATGCAGACTTGCTGACCTGCATGGCGAGGGGCCAAGGGTGGGTGGGAGGGGCCTCTCGAACTGCCCAGAAAAGGGGGCAGCGGAGGGTAGCCTTGCAGCCTCCCACTCACAGACCCTGACCCGCGGGCCAGGTAGGCGCACCTCCACGATCATCTTGACGGTGGGCAGTGTGGTGCCAAGGTTCTGAGGGTGCGGGGGCCGCACGGTGACGGGCACGCAGCCACAGTACAAGCAGCCATAGAATGCGGCGATGAGGTCCACCCCTGTGGAGACAAGGACTGGCTGTGAGGAGGCCGGTCGCAAGAGGCTCCCACCAGCCTCTGTTCACTGTTCCTGCAAGAGAGGAGAGGAGGTGGTGCTGGGGAGGGCATGGGTGACTCTCAGGTTTCCAGAGGGGTAGCTGAGCTGAGGAGGTAGACACATGCAGAGAGGAGGGGCTGAGCTTAGTTTTGGAAGATGCTTCGGGGAGGGAATGTCTGGGTGCTGCTTAGGGTAGGGGGCTGCTTACGAAGAGCTGCAGGCGCACAGACCCACAGTGAGCCCACCTGGTGGGTAGACTAGAGCCACATGGTCCCCAACACTCAGTCTTCCCTTCTCCATCAGAGCCGCAGCCACTCTCTCAGCCCTT
Source organism: Theropithecus gelada (assembly GCF_003255815.1). Taxonomy (NCBI): domain Eukaryota; kingdom Metazoa; phylum Chordata; class Mammalia; order Primates; family Cercopithecidae; genus Theropithecus; species Theropithecus gelada. Next base: position 16,599,219 of record NC_037670.1, read on the forward strand.
TTGTGCAGCTGGACACAGGTTGCAGTGCTTGTGACGGTGCCCTAGGAAAGCGATCTTTGAGCTCATCTGTGTGCTGGTGCGTGCAGGCGGGTTGTTCGCAGATGTGCGTGCACACCGCCTGCACGCCCTGCACACGACCCCTTGTGATTAGGACCCATGATAATGACAATGTGTCAGTCCTAGGCGTGTGGCTGGTGTCTTTTTTTGGTAGAGATGGGGTTTCACCATGTTGGCCAGGCTGGTCTCCAACTCCTGACCTCAAGTGATCTGCTCACCTCAGTCTCTCAAAGTGCTGGGATTACAGGCATGAGCCACCACACATGGCCCACGACTGGTGTCTTTTCTCACCATCTGTACTCTCTCACTAGCAGTGAAGGGACAGGCACACAAGCATCTCCTGTGTGGTCCAGCTAAGAGGGAGCGATGCGGGCACTCCATTCACCCAGGGCTGAGCCAGAAACACATGGCTAAAGAAGACCTTCCTGGCCTTTTCAATAAAATATTCCATACACCACCGTTATAAATAAATAATAAGTGATAAGCAAACATCCCTGAACTGTACTATTTGGCAAGCCCACAGGTCACCTGCACTGAGCCTGGGCCTGTGTCATCTGCAGCCGGCTTTCTCAGAGTGTCCGTGCGTCTCCTCTAGGACTGACCGCACCAGCTCCTTCATTCACCCTGTCTCTCTGTGGAGGGGCACTGGGGCCATGTGACCAGTTCAGTGCAAACAGAAACACCTTGTAACCCTACCTCTCTGCTCAGGAAACTCATCCTCCCTGATCCCATGCCAGGCCTCACAGCTTTTTTAGTCCTTCTTAAGAGGATAAAAAGCGCAAATCAGTCTAATGAATATAGAACTCCAGAGCAGATCAGTGTAACATCAAACTCCCTGCTTCTTGACTGGTGGCTTCTACTGACAGAAGGCAGTGGAAGAGAGAGACCAGTGGACGCACTTATGTGCTGTGCCCAGACACAAGGGCTGGGCCGAGCCTGAGAGTCCAAATCCCGGGAGCTTTGCCAGTCCATAGAGTCAGGGCCCCATCAGGACAGAACCTGAGAACTGGACTGGGACTCAAAGCCCCCAAGGCCCGGGATCCCATAGCATCCTTATGGAAAACCCAGCGACCCCAGCCTTATCTGCATCTCCTCCCTGGGTAAACCTGGCCCCCACCACACTGGCCTCCTTTCCTGCCTTGAGCCACTGGGCATCATTGCTTCACAGTCCCTGCTACACAGTTCCACCCAAAGCCCCTCCCCAGCACTCCAGGTCACATCTCTCCACTGTATTGATGTTGAGGTTCTCCCCATAAGCTGATTTTACCTTGGTCAATGGTAAATCACCGGCTGGCTTGCAGGCTTTAGAACTCGATCAATCATAAAATAAATGTTTACTGGGCATGGTTCTAGATGTGTCCAGTACACCAGAAAAACAAAGTCTCCCTTACGGACCGCGTTTTCCGGCAGGAAAGACGGATTTACGGACCGCGTTTTCCGGCGGGAAAGACGGATTTACGGACCGCGTTTTCCGGCGGGAAAGACGGATTTACGGACCGCGTTTTCCGGCGGGAAAGACTGATTTACGGACCGCGTTTTCCGGCGGGAAAGACGGATTCTAAACCTCCTGAGAGGAGGAGTCCTTTCAATCTTATTACCGTGTACTGTGCACATTGTAGGCATCATTAAGTATTTTTTGAATTCGAATGAGCAGCACCAAAAGCTAGAACAGCATATTCTAAGCCACAGTGACCTACTCTTTATGACACCAAAGCTTAAGAGTTCTTACAGCTTGTATGGTGCATTGACAGGGAGTCTTGCAGGGTTTTTAAATTATTTAACTTTCTGTGTTTCCACATTTTGCATTCCTGCCCACAACCTGAATATGAAGATTACAGTTTCCCCTTCTTGACTTCTGGAATGCTCCTAGCATTGTGGAATGCACACAACAGGGACTTGGAACACATGAGAATTTCCAAATAAGCAGCAGGAGCAGGGCAGGAAGCAACAGTTGTTATTTAAAAGTTGTAACCATATGTAGAAATTCTAAATGGCTAATTTTTTACAAAATAAACATTTCCTTTTAGCTCACAAACTTAGGAATATTTACATGTATACTGTTTTTAATTTTAAAAACTTGAGCTGATGAAAATTTTCCTGCTAAACACAAAATCAATAGAAATACTACTGTGTGAAATGTGTGGAAAACAAGGGACCTACAAAGGAAAGGGCAGGCAGAGAGAACTGCACCAGACAAGGGGGCTGAGTCCATAGGCACACTACTCTCTAACCATGAAAAGAACCAGGACACTGGCATCAGGAACTAGACAAGCAAAGGGCTCCACCGGCTCCCGGGTGTTTCCAATCCCTGTGGGTGCAACACTGCCTCACCTTGGCGTTCAGCAGCAAGAACAGCGGGTGGTCAGGAGTGGTGTGGGCACGCCACTGCAGCACGTCAGCCAGGAACAGGAACTGCACGAGGGGGCGACTCGGTCACTGGCGCCTCCGGGGCATGGACACCCGTCCACCCGTCCCCGGAACAGGCCTGTCACCTTCCGTGCCTGGTCACTGTCCTCCAGGTGGGCAAGCTCTCTCCCAGAAGCCTGAGCAATTCTCTTCCCAGCAACCAGGTTCCCCACGATCATGGAGGCTGGCCCAACCTCTAGAAATGGGGGGATTCTGAATGAGAAGCTGGTAACTTCTCATATATAATCACCATGTGACTTTATTTCCGTTACAATTTTTATTTTGAAAACATACTTGAATGAGGCATTTAACTTTTCTGCTGAGACACAAATACTCAGAAAGCCAGCTACAAGGTTTATGCTAAGTGACAAAGAGAATCTCTCTCTCAAACATAAACTACACCATATCGAGAAGTTTACTACATGACGTATCTCTGAGGATATGATTTGGCCTCAGTCACACCAAAATGCTTAACATATTTTGCTTTACTGTACTTTATGTATAAATCAGGAAATATGTTTAGTGTATTTAGTGATATGTGTTCAATAATTAACAAAAAAACTTTGGCATGTACTGGAAATCAACATGACCAAAGAAACGAAAAATTGCATTAAAGTTAAACCAGACTCTAAAATTAGCTTTTAAATGTATAAAATGAGGGAAGGAAAGTTGGCCATTTGCTGAGAGATTTCCAAGGTCCCATCAACCCAGTGTCTGTGGCAGGTCCCAGGGCCGAGGCAGGCAGCTGGCTCCTGGGGACAGGTATGGCTTATGCCACAGCACGGCCACAGAGGCACTTTTGACTTTAAGCTCCAGTATGATCCTGGGCATCATTTCTAGTCCTAGGGAGCCATCTCCTAGCCATGCAAAGCTAAGATGCCATCCTTGAGTTTATCATTAAAATTGGTTCCTAACAGGCAGGTGGAAACCACCATGAGGTGATGTGGTTAAGTTACCCCACGCGTGGCTGGTTCGCAGGAGGTAGCATCATTCTGGGGTGTACACTTGCTCTGGCTCTTGACCCCAGCCCCAGAACAAACCTGTTTGCACTAGAGGGTCTAGCAGGGCTGCACCCTAACCACAAACACGGCTGCTACCAATGTCAAGACTAGACAGCATCCTGTTGTTAGGTCCAACTAACCTGGTGGTTTCTGGCGAGGTTTGGGGAGGTTGGTAACACAGGTGTGAGGGCACATCAGCACATTGCACGGGTGCAGTGTCCCTTCCAGAAAGCGCTGTTTGGTTTCAGAAATGTGAATCCCTCCGAGGGGAGCCTTGGGCAAGGTGTTGGCAGGAACCAGAGCCAGACAGTACACGCCCACCTGGTGGATGCTATCGATGGCCTGAAAGGGAAGGACCCTGTTTGGCACAGGCCCCCAACTTGAGGCTGGGGAGATGCTGGGCGGGGGACATGAACATCCCCTCTGTGGACCTGTTCCCCAGGCCAGGAAATGGAGTGCCCCCTGGACATTTTGTTAAATGAGGAAACAAAATGAAGAGGAGTGTGTGCAGTTTTCTACCATTTAACTCAGAAAGGGGAAACACACACACTGTATTTGTGTACACATGTCCATAAATCTGAGACCAGAGGCTGAGGGATGGGGCAACGAGGAGACGATGGGGAAAGGGCACAAAGCCTCAATTAGACAGGAGGAGGAAAGTTTTTTCTTTGAGATACATTGCACAGACTGGCGAATATCATAAATAATGTACATCTCAAAATCACTATGAGGGTGCATTTCAAATGTTCTCATCAGAAAAAAAAATATTAAGGTGATGGATATATTAATTATTCCATATAGTATTCATAAATTATAACATCACTTCATACCCCATAAACACAAACAGCTATAATTTGTCAGTTTGCGATGAAAAATGCAGATAAACAAGCTGGAAGCAAGGAGGACAGGGCGGAACAAGCCAAGCACTCGGCGCTTGGAGAGGAGTGGGGGTGCCAGCTTGGGAGATTCACCCAACCATAGGCTATGCCGGGTGCCCACCTGCAGCACACGGCTCATCCACTGGAAGCTGTCCTCCTCCGAGGCATCCGGCCGCTGCTCAGCCACCAGGACGACCCGGTCATCATGCAGCACGGTCACAGAGAACACAGCGATCCTGAGGGATGAGACATGGAAATGGCCACACGGCAAGAGGCCAGACAAGACACAGATGCATTCTCACCCGCACAATGGAAGAGGCAGGCTGTCCTAATATTTAAAATGCAGTCTATCAAATGGGGCTATCTGCTGCAAATTCATAAAGTAACTCATCATTCTAATCTCCTTGAGGATGGTTGAAATGTATCTCAAGTCACAAAAAACAGAGAGGACTTCAGGACAAAGCAAAACAGCCCCAGAGACACATATTTTTACAAGAAAAAATTCCTTAATCTGATGTAAATTTCCTTGTGCACAAATATTTGTCTAAAGTTTTATTAATTATATATTTTTAATCCAACAGATTGCATCTCTCTTTTACTATTCACATTTATAGAGGTTAGTATATTTAGATGTGTTTTTACTATCTTAAAAATTTCAACATGTCCTCCTTTGTTCTGTGTTGCCTTTTCCTTCTTTTAGACTTTGAGTTGATATCTCTGTCTTTTCCTTTATAAAATAAGAAGATGTTCTCCCCACCAAACCCATCATGTTAGGGTATCTACACCATTCTGACTCTGGGATATTATGGATATACTGTCTCTTGTCCTTTCCTTTGACTTGACTGGTGTGTACACACACACACACACACAATTTATACAACAGACCTCACCTAGTATTGAGTTCTCCTTACTCTCATACATCTTACAGCACTTTCTGAATTTATTTCTCTTAGTATCTTGACCAAAACTGTTTTCAGTATGGACCTTTATGTGTCAAAACTTCTGAAATTTACATGATTGAAAATATTTTTTATTACAACTGCAAAATTAAGTAACAATTTGGATAAATTGGGTGCACTGTTATCTTGTGCCAGTTCCACTGTGGGGAAGTCTGATGTGTTTTGCTTGGCTTTTGTGTGGTCCATGGTGAGAATACAGATAAGCTCAACATGCCATGGGGCCCTCTGTGGACCATTTCCCAGTCCAGAGAACCCCAACCACCTGCTTCCTCAGACAATCCCTGCTCCACTCCATGCATTCCTTTTCCCTGAGTTTGCTATCTGGACACTAGCCCTTCTCTCCCATCTCTCTTAATAGTTCCTTTAAAGTTCCTATTTTACTTCCAGAGTAGTTCCCTAATCTGACTTTCCACCTTCTCAACTTGTTCTCTAGCTGTATCCATTCTATGTATTGCATCTACTGTGTTCTTTGAACAATTACTTTGTTAGCATTTCTTGATCTTATTTCATGTTGCAAATCTTCTATTGCTCTTCTTCCAATGGCACATATGCTCTCAACTGGTTGTGGTTCCATTTCCAAGTTCCTGTATTCCTCAGCTCTTCCCTAGTCGGGACAGGGAGGCTATTCTGCCTGCAGATGCAGTCACCCAGGCCCCAGTTATTCACTCAGGCTTGCCTCGCCTCGTCAGGATCCTGCTTGGGGGACGGGGGCTTCATCTCCAGGTACCATCAGGTACAGGTGGCCCTGTGAGGGGGTGGTCTCCCTGTTCCACCTCAAAGCAGGGTTTGGGCTACTTGATGTTATCCCTAAGGACACCTGCCCAACGTGTCCCCCATTTCTGCCGTGAGGGGCAGGTCACGACCCTGGTTGTGCCACCCTCCCCCTCCCCCTGCACACACCCGCACACATACATGTACACATACACGTGTGCGCACACACGCATGAGCACAGCCTGCCCTTCCCAGTCCCCTGAGCAATCTCCCACCTTCTCTGTTGTCCATCCTCTGGGCTTTTTCCTCAAGACTAACCATGATGACACACCACTTTGCAGAATCCCCTTGCGATTGCTTTAAGGGCTGCTCAAAGGCAGGGTCTGGCCTGGCTCCCAAGTACCTTAGTTTGAGTAACAAAAAGCACACCCTTGGCCAGGCACATTGGCTGACACCTGTAATCTCAGCACTTTGGGAGGCCAAGGAGGGAAGATTGCTTGAGCCCAGGAGTTCGAAAACAGCTTGAGCAACATAGTGAGACCCTATCTCTACAAAATATTAAAAAAATTAGTCAGGTGTGGGGTGCATGCCTGTGGTCCCAGCTACTCAGGAGGCTGTGGTAAGAGGATTGCTTGAAGCCTGGGAGCTGGAGGCTCTAGTGAGTTAGGATCATGCTCCTGCACTCCAGCCTGCGTGGGCGATAGAGTGAGACCCTGCCATTAAAAAAAAAAAAAAAAAAAAGGCAACCCCTTGAGAAAAATAAAATTTAAAAAGGCGGCTGGTTGAGTGGACCAGTTAGGGGAAGAGCTTCCTCCCAGACAAAGAGCTTGGGAGCAGAAGGAGCGAAATTCTCTTCCTGGCCCCGGTGCCCAGGGGCATAGGCCCAGATGTCTATTTATTTGCTCAAGAGAATCTCTAAGGTCCTTGCTTTACACATGTAGAAAAGTTGAGTTGATTTTTATTCCAGAGGCAATGTAGGGTGCTGTGTGTCTTGCAGAGAAAATGGCACTTTTCTGTTTTAATTCACATTCGAAGGTTATTAGGAACTTAGACCCACTTCTCCTTAGGGTTTACTCAATTCTTCCCTCTCTGATTTGTCCCCTTGAGCCTTTGCCCAAAATTGTGCATCAAAACCTTATTTTCTTGAGGAATTGAAGGAACTCTTATTTTCCTTTTACTTTAGGAGTTTTCTGATGTACAACAACTTTTAGGCTTTGTGAATTCAAATTTGCTGGGCTTTCCATCTACTGCAGAAAGACTTCCCGAGCTGTAAATGGAAGGAATCTACTCCCAGCACAGGGGTCCGCAGCGCATCACCTGCCTCTGTAGACAAACTTCATGGGCTCCACGGCCAGCGCGGTGGCCACAACGTCATCTGCATTGTGTCTGCGAACTCCAGTGACCATCAGCCCGTCCAGTTTGCCCACGATGAAGACCAGGTTGTCCTGAAGGAAAGGGTGTGGGTTAGGACTCCACCCACAAGAGCAGAAGCTGGATGCGCCAGAACCATGGTCAGGCCCCCCAAGAAGGGGCCAACAGCACAGGAGCCTCGAGCGCCTTGCAGACGGGTCAACGCCCCACAGACCCAACCTGCAATGCAGGCCCTGTGACAAGCCAGGCTTGGAAGAGGAGCAGGCTGTGTGGACGGAATGGGGGCTGCTGGGGCAGCATCAGGAAGGGAAAGGATCACAAGTGGGAAACAAGTTGTGGGTAGAGTTTGTGAAGGACTGAAAACTGCTGAGCTAAGGGTGGGGTCCCAAACCCGGCACCAGTGACCTTCTGGGCTGACAATACCATCTCAGGTGCTGTCCTGGGCTAATGTTGGGCTCTGAGCAGCATCTCTGGCCTCTAGGTACTCACTAGACGCCAGGAGCACTCCCCTTCCCTGAGTTGTGACTAGCAAAAATGTCTTCAGAAGTTGCCAGAATTCCCCTGGGAGGGAAGGGGCAAAATTGCCCAGTTGAGAGAAACACTGGACCAAGATGTTACAAATAGAAGTATTTATTTTTAAATAGTTTAGACATCCAAAATGGTAAAGAATGATATAATGAATACTCTCGAACGTGCCATCCATACAAAAAGCAAAACATCCTCATCCACCCCAGGGACTCCCGACTTGGGCCTGTGTGCAGGACTGTGCACTGGTCTTGGAGGTGTGGACGGCCCTGCACACAGGTAGGGTTGATGGGCAGGGAGGTCAGCACAACCGACCAAGGCCACATGGGAGGTCAGGAATGGCTGGGACAAGGGCAGGACTGCAGCGAGGTGTCCCTTAGCCACACCCCCTACCTTCTCTGACTGCCAGTCCTGGTACAGGAGGACATACTCACAGGCCCGATGAAGCCCAGCAGGCCTGTCCTGGTGAATGGCCTGTCAAAGACGGGTGCTCCTCCTGCGGTGACCGGAACTGCCTGCACAGAGTGGAGAGGGGCACGATCAGGCTGTGGCCCCAACCAACTGACCAAAAAGACCCAGCAGGCGGCAGGAGACTCAGCACCATGTGTACACCTGCCAGTCGGGGGAAAAAGGAGGCTGGCCCTGCATAGGCCCAGTTTCTCTGGCCTGGCTGCTCCATCTCCTAGGCAGGCAGGAGACAAGCATCCCTTTTACCTCTGCTCTGGGTGCCTGGCCTCCCCTGACCTCACTAGACTTGTCCTGAACAACTCACATCACAACAGTGCAAACGCAGGAGAGGGCTGGTTTCCCTGGGGCCACGGTGAGTGCCTTCCTATCGGCCACTAGGCTGCACCCACACGCCCTTCTCCCATGGGGCCACGGTGAGTGCCTCCCTATCGGCCACTAGGCCGCACCCACACGCCCTTCTCCCATGGGGCCATGGTGAGTGCCTTCCTATCGGCCACCAGGCCGCACCCACACGCCCTTCTCCCATGCAGGACTGTGGGAAGCACGCTGACTCCCAGCTCTCCACAGCGTGCCTGGTCCTGGCCCTGCCCTCACTCTGGGAGGACACACAAGAGTGTGCAGGCCATGTGCCAACAGCCCCGGCGGGGCCTGTGTGGAGAGAGACCATCCCCGCAGCCTCTGCAATCCCCCAGCACCCAGCACACCTGGGGCCCCATGAGTGCTCACAGAACTTAACTTCAACATGAAAGTCAGGAAAAGGGACAAACCTCAAACACATTCTTCGTGATTCCAAGCAATCCATAGTAGGCTGTGCCAGTTGCACTGGAATTGACGCATATTTCTCCCACTTCGTCAGTTTTACAAAGATAAGGGGTACCTTCTAACTTCACAACACATACATTAGCTAAAATGAGAAAAAAACTCAACATAATAAAGAACGTGTTTAAATGGATCATTCACAAAGATCTCCTTGCTGCTGTATGTGCAGTTACGGAAACAGGATGTTATATACACAGCATCTTCTTATAAGGAGTTTTATGATACGGATGATACACATGCAACCTAGCTGTAAGTCTTCATATTTTATATGTAATATTTTTTATAATCAATGTAAGGTGACCAGAAAGTACAACACACCCTTCACATAATAAGCCCGGGCTGACAAAATATTTCCTCTACTATGATAAATAAACCCTGTGCCTCCTCTTGTCATACTGCTCTCTCGGGTCCACGGGGGTGCTGCCGGCCCTGGCTCCTGACCATCACCACCACACGAGCCTGGGACACCAGCTCCTCTCCAGAGCTTGACAGAACTCTGCCCATGCCTGCCCCCTTTCTAGTAACTTTATTTTAATGCTAATCCACCGGGCGACTCCAGACTAATCTTAAGTCCAGGAGTGCCTCTAAGACGTCTTCATGGAGAAACACCTACTAAGTTCTCCCTAACCTCCAAAACGACCTTGATGCTGCTGCACACACCACAGGCTATAAGCCCCGGGCGCTCCCTCAGCCACGTGCACATTCTTTCCAGAGCGCAGATGCTTTTCCCCAAGAGAAAGGCCCTGGGTCTGGAGGGCTGCAGCGCAGACATCTACCTGTCTTGCAGCCACTCAAGACCAGGATTCTATCTGTTAAGTTCCCCAATGAACCACCCTTTACTGACACACGATCCTTCTGCCTCCTTCAGTTTCTCGGCTCTTTCTGCATTTGGGGGTCAATTTGCATATACGCGCCTTTTCATGGAGCACGGATGTCTCAGGCCTCAGCTTGACTCCTCCCACAGCCCCATCACCCAGTTCTGTTTTTACTTAAGTGCACCCTACCCAACTCTCGGCGACCTGCTGCCTTCCCCTCCTGCAAGGGATCTCGTCTGCCTAGTCCCCAGCTCTGCCACAGAAAGGCCTCCAGAAATAGCCTCACACAAAAGCATGAGACACACAAAAGCATGAGACGCACAAACGAATGGGCAATGGTCCATTCAACAAAACTTGGTTACTTAGCAATCAACCCATTGGGTCAGCTAGGAACTGTCCTTCCTGTGCCTCTTCTTGAGTTTTTTCTAATGTTTTCTCATCTTCAAAGACAGTAAAAAGAAAGAAAGAGACAACCAGGTATTTGCTGCCTTTTGCCACAAATCAGATAAAAGACTTCGCAGAGAGAATACAGCCGTGCTTGGCTGATGTGGAAGGTGGTGCTTGTCTGTGCTTCCAGGCGGCCATCCAGGCGGCCGTCAGTGCCACACAACACTTACAAGCACACAGAGACTGAGCAAGGTCACAAAAAGCCACAAAGCACCACAACACACCTGATACCATAGTGAACACAAATGCTACAGGCCTACACAGGGCAGATCAAAAAACTGCTGAAGACAAATCACCCGTAGGATTCACCATGGGGCTCAGTGCCACAACAAGGGGCACAGCCTGGGGGCTGTGGAGGGTCATGGGAAACAGAGGTCCACCTGGGGGAGTGCTGCATGTATGCCTGGGGGAGTGCTGTGTGCACGCCTGGGGGAGGGGGTGCGCTGAGTTCATGTCTGGGGGAGCGCTGTGTACACGCCTGGGGAAGGGGGTGTGCTGCGTGCATGCCTGGGGGAGCGCTGCGCACGCATGTCATGTCCTAATCCACATTTTACAAATAAAACGCACACAACTACATATGTTCCTTAGATTCATTCAGAATCACGACCTCATCATGATTTTCCAGGGAAGTTTAAACAGTTACCTGTATTTTCCCCATAACGTAAATAAGTGACACCCCAATGATTGCTATGTGTGAAAATGTTTTACCCACAGGTTCAAGCACTGTGAAAGACTGTTGTATTTCTGAGAAGAATTACAGGAAGAAAATGATGCTATTCATATGAATAAAAAGTAGAGCCAGAAACATATAGGCTGAAACGCTTCAGTCTTATGCAGTGAGGACCCAGCATCTGTGCACACACAGGGATCAGGCACCAGCTGGCCCCAGGCTCCAGGTTAGAGATGGCTGGGCTGCCAGCACCACCCACAGACAGGGTCTGAGCAGCCACAGCCCGTCAGCACAGCCGCCTGCAGGAGGCAGAGTTGCAGGCACAAGGGCCAGGATGCTGAGCCTCTCGCAGTGCCTGCAACCCCTAACACAGTCAGGGCCGCACTGGAAAGGGGAGACTGCACTGAGAGATGGGGCCCTGCCTCTAGAAGTCACCAAAAGGGGCCCAGACAGCTGCCCATGAACCCCAGAAGGGCCATCACAGGGGGGCAGGAAAGCTGAAGTAGCTGTGGGGTGGCTACAAGGAGGGCAGCCTCAGACCATGTGACAGTGTCTCCACTCGACTATCACCAGGGCCAGGCCAGATTCTGCCTCAGGCTGGCAAGGAAAATCTCCAACATCTAACATGATGGTCAGGCCTACAGTCAACTTCTGCAGAACAGTTCACATAGGCCTTTCTGACATAAGAGGAATTTCTGGGAAGCTTCCATGAGGCTTCTACCATGATACATGCTTGCTACAACTTACTTAGATAACCTAATTATCAAGTTATTCACAAACATTACCATTTTCCTCAGAGATGCCCACTTTACATGGTTGTCATGGGGTTAAATGCTTCAACACTTGTGAAGTATGAAGCCTGTGCCTGGAACGCAGTGAGCTATTATCACCATCTTCCCAAACATCAAAGAACTGTAAGTGAGCTGCACAGGGCATACACACATCTTTATATTTTAGCTTATCTTTAAACTTAACACAAAGCGAGGGAAAAAACTGAGCAAATATTTTACAAAGTAAAATTCCAATTTACATTGAAAAACATTCTTGAAAAATCTTTTACTTGCATGCTTGCTTCTAGAGCACTACTATGAAGCCTGGAGCATTTATAAGAGGCTGAGGCAGGAGAATCGCCTGGGAGGTGGAGGTTGCAGTGGGCCAAGATCGCACCACCGCACTCCAGCCTGGTGACAGAGCGAGACTCCACCTCAAAATAAAACAAAACAAACCCCTTTTGGTTACGCCAATCAGTCATGGACAAAGACCCACTCTGGTTATGTCCCTTACCTCCAGGCATCACCTGACCAACGTCCTGAACGGTAAGGACTGACAACTTTTCTTCAGTGTCCACTCTGATAACACCATAACTTAGACCATTCATTGACAGGACCGCTTTTCTTGGAGGTGGTCCTCCCAGATCAGGTGGCCTAGAAAAGAAAGCCACCATAGGGTTAACTGACTAGGGGGATACAATTCCAGGGAAGTGGGCCCACCTTGCCTGCAGCATGGTTCTGCACCAAAGCCACTGCTCCATGTTACAGACTTGTGAGAAACGCATGTTCTAAAGATGCTGCAATGTCTCCAAACTACCTGCCCCTCTGCAATGTGACGTCAACACTCCACTCAGTGGGAAAAGGGCCTGTGACGACAGTGGCAGTGATGCCATGTGACTTCTAATGCGGGCCAAAACTGTCAATTCAGCTTCTACCCGATTGTCTTGGGACACTCGGCTGGAGCCCTGCAAAGCCAGGCAAACAGAATGACTGTGTTGAGGCCACTGCACTGCAAGGAAGCCCAGAGCAGCCCACTCAGAGACCAGGTGGGGGCATGAGACGGTACACACACAAGGCTGTCTCAGCCCCTCACCGCTCCTGTCCAAACACCATCTCCTGCAAGCCAGAACCACCTGGCAGAGGCCTTCCTAAGCTCCTGGCCCACAGAAAGTATGAGAGACAATAAAATGACTGTTGTTGTCTGTGATACACAATAGTAACTGGAACCCTCAGCAACAAATGTTAGTGTTTCCTCCAATAAGAAAAAAATTATACAGCTGCACAAAACAAATCACCACAGAACAAAAGAATGAAGAATAATTTATAGTTTGTAGGCGACAATAGTTTTTTTTTTAATGTTAAGTGATTAAAAAGTTAGGGTTACCTTTTTTTTTTTTTTTTTGAGATGGAGTTTCACTCTTGTTGCCCAGGCTAGAGTGCAATGGCGCCATCTTGGCTCACTGCAACCTCCACGTCCCTGGTTCAAGCGACTCTCCTGCCTCAGCCTCCCGAGTAGCCAGGACTGTAGGCGCCCACCACCACGCCTGGCTAATTTTTTGTATTTTCAGTAGAGACGGGGTTTCACTATGTTGGCCAGGCTGGTCTCGAACTCCTAACCTAAGGTGATCCACCCGCCGTGGCCTCCCAAAGTGCCGGGATTACGGGCGTGAGCCACCGTGCCTGGCCAAGTTAGGGTGACTTATAAAAACTTAAGATTACTTTCATGTGTGGAAATACATACCATCTATGAATATATGACGCTAACACAAGATTACAACTGAGGCTAAGACACCTCAGCTGTGAGCACAGTGAGTTCTGCCCCCAGGATGCAGCTGGGGGTGGGGCAGGTGAGATGAGGGGAAAGGAAACCTCAGGAGGGGGGTGAGGAGCACAGGAAGGGCCAGCAGCCCCGCACCCACACACAAGGACACTCAGGGCAGTCTGCAGGCTCAACGTGCCCTCCAGGCTGAGAGAGATGACATGAGGAAAACCTCCACAAGAGCAGCACAGGCCTCCCGGGAGGTGGGTGGCCGGGCACTAAGCACCAGGCCGGGCGCTTCTCCAGGAAAGTCAATGGTTCCCACAGACTCCACGGCTGACTGACAACTGCCTCAGAGTAAGAAAGAGTTCCTAGGTTGTAATGTTTACTATGGCTACAGATGAGATGACAAGGCCTTTCTAATTTAGGAAGCACTTAGGAAAATCGCGAGCCGGCATTCTGCAAGAATCCAGAGTATGGCCCAGTCTTGCTACCCAATTCCCCACGCAAACCCAAGCTGGCAAAAAGTGGGGAGCCAGGCACCAAGGTGCTGCCGTACAAATGGGCCTGGATCCTAACAGGCAAGGCACAGCTCCAGGATAACTCAGCTGTATGCAGAGGACTCAACTAAGTGCTCACGAGACATAGCAAGGAATGAGGTTACCTGCGGATGGCGACAGTCAGCGCCTCAGGAGAACTGGCGCAAGGACAGATGACCTCCGGCCTCAAACCTCTGGACTGGAAGACGTTGAGGAAGGCGTCACAGGAGGAGATCGACCCTGCACAGAGCAACAAGAGTGGAACACCAGCACTAACTGGGGGCCAGCATGGAGGGGGTGGCTGGCCACTGACTCAAAAGGAGCACATGCTCTTGGGGGTGTACCAGGCCACGGCTGGTGGCTGCACATGCTCAAGTCAGCACAGCCTGCAGCCATCGGAACCACCGGGCTGCATCAGCAGAAGGAAGGGGTCCCTTCACAGGCGCCCTCAGACTTCATGCTCTTCAAGGGAGATGGTGTCTTTAAAGGAAGTCAGCCACGAATGGTCTGGTGCTCCAAAGGGCAGAAGGGGCGTCCCTAGGGACAGGAGGGCGCTGCATGCAGCGGTAGACTGGCCGCACAGCACTGCTAGGATCAAGTGCGGCGACGGGGAGTGCCACGGGAAGAGACACTGGAGGGGAGACGCACACTCCAACTCCACCATGTGGACCACAAAGCAGCGGTGGGCATGGAATGGAGACGCAGAGACCTGAGCAGCACTGCAGAATCCAGAAGCAAGCCCTGCCTGGCTTGGGTGTGGACCAAGAGAATGAGAGGCTCTGGGGGTGCTGAAAGGTGGGGTGCTCTCCCAAGAGATGGGGGACACAGGGGTGTTGGTCACACTGGAGAGGGAATAAGATGAAACGTCAGCTTCTGATCCAGGATAGTCTCCAATGCAGAGACAACGATGCAGGTTAACAAACGACAAAACCCCTAATACCTGGTCAACAGGTATGTGCTGCAACAGGAGCCCCTGTGTGACCAGCATCACCTGAGGCTTCCCTAGAGGAGGTACTGAGTCCAACCCTGGACAGTCCTGGGCCCCCGAGCTCACACCTGCTGCCTTGACAAAGCAGTTCCCACTCGGACCACCGCACGCAGGAGGTCCTAGGTGCTCACTGGGACCACCGCATGCAGGAGGTCCTACGTGCTCAGGCAGCAGCCACAGGGAGCTCCTCCCAGGAGGACGTGGGGAACATCTAGGCAAACCAGGAGGGAGAATGCTTGGGTCCTGGTGGGAGAAGTTAAGCCAGAAGCCAGGGATGTGGGTGCACCAGGACAAAGGGCAGGAGGCTGGGGATAGGCCCAAAGAGAAACAGGAACCCCAGGCCACAGCACAATCTGGTAATTTCTTAAGAAAGATGACTCTCATTAAGGCATGTACCTTTCATCAAGCATATTAAAATTGCTTTTAAATTTAGTGGCCTAATAAACATGCATGAGATAAAGCAGTGAATCAACAAGATGTTCCGTGTCATAGAAATGATGGGACATGTGTATCTATATGACACTGGCAGTGCAAACGCCTCAATTTTGCTTCTCAGTGTGTTCTACTTTGGTCTGCAGAAGGGGACACTGTATGGGGTATGCCCCAGCCACACAGACTCACTCACATGGGTTGGCGCCATCGGCCACAATCAGCATGCGCAGTGAGCTGAGGCTGACGTCCCTCTGGCCTCGCTGAGCTAGGAGAGACCAGTGCATGTCTCGCGACTTCACCAGCGCGGCCCGAGCTGCAGAGAGAGGACGGCACAGACATCAGACATCCCTGTGTCACAAGGGCTGGCACCCTCACACTCCTATAGACACGTGTACCTCATCCCACACAAAGGTGTACACACACAGACACAACACTTAGCTCCCAGGTCAGAAGCTCTCTGCAGCCCTCTCTCACATGCAGTCCAACCCTCAAACCTTTTTCCACAAAAGTCAACTCTGAGGTACAATTTAGACATCAAAAGCTCAGATCCATTTCTAACGTTAATTTTTTCTTAGAAGCTCCATATTGTTCTTTTCCTATGTGCCCACTTCGTTCACGTTGTCCCTCCCCAAACCCCTGGTGCTGGCTGAGAAGTGTGAGGACCCCAGGAGCTAAACAGACGGTCTCGGGTCTCAGTCTGGCTCCTGCACTGGCTAGCATGTGGAATCCAGCAATCCCCCCACCCCCACCCAAGTTTCAGTTTCCCTCCATAAAGCAGGACAGACAAGAGACAGCTGCCGCTCCACACTGCTCTGAGACATGTCCAGAGGGGCACATCCCAGCAGGCAGAACAAGGCAACATGGGTGACCCAGGTGATCCAGTGCCTCAGTGGCTGGTAAAAGTGCCACTGAGCTCCACAGGGCAGAGACACAGACTGCCAACTGTGCAGGTGTGGCCATGCTGGGGCCTCCTGCTTGGTCCCCAGAGGCACCTCAACTGCTGAGAGAAGCAAGGCCCAGACCCCACCAAGTGGCCCTACTTACCACATCACCCATGAAACCCTGAGGGCTATGCCCGAGGCAGAGAAAGCCCCCATACTCCTGGGCAGGGGTGTGACCAAGAAAGACATCCCACGGCTCCTCAGCCTACATCTGCAGTTCCACATCTCAGCTTTATTTGTTCTTAATCACCAAAGGTCAGTTCCAAGAGATTTCCCTAAAGAAGGGTGAGTGCCGTGACGATGGTATCCGTTACCTTTATAGAAGCACACTTTCTGGATCCAGGAGAGCGGGTTGGCCTTCATCAGCGCGTAGGGGATGCTGACCACGTGCATCCTGTTCATGACACTCTGGGGGGGAGCAGACACGCTCAGGGCGAGTGGGCCCGAGCCACACCAGAAAAAGCAAAACAAAACCAATGTACTCTCCCAACACTTCAGGCAGAGGCTTGGGCTCATCTCAATCCCTTGTTCCAACAATTAGTCATCAGCAAACAACACTCACTGTTAACACTCCATGCCACAGACCAGCATCCCTTTTGAAATCCAGCACATTTGTTAATGTTTCCGCTGCAAGTAGACAAAGAAGGTTAAACCACTGAGCAACCCTCTCAATAAGCCCTATGCATTTTCTAGAGAAATTCTGAGGTGAGTACATCATCAACATGTAAGTTTCAGGGAACAGATACAGCATTTCCAAATACCACATACCAATTAATAATAATCTTGGTTATCTATTACTGGAAACACATAAAAGTAGAAGGTCATGCAACTAATACCGAGAACCATGCTGAGCACTAATCACAAGGCACGGGAACATCACATACTGAAGAAGCTGTACAAGGTGTCACCATATCTTTTCTTTCCTTTTTTTTTGAGATGGAGTCTCACTCTGTGGCCCAGACTGGAGTGCAACAGAGCAATCTCAGCTCACTGCAACCTCCACCTCCCAGGTTCAAGCAATTCTCCCGTCTGAGCCTCCCAAGTAGCTGGGACTACAGGCATGCGCCACCATGTCCGGCCAATTTTTGTATTTTTAGTAGAGAAGGGATTTCACCATGTTGGCCAGGCTGGTCTCAAACTCCTGACCTCAAGTGATCTGCCCGCTTTGGCCTCCCAAAGTGCTGGATTACAGATGTTAAGTCACTGTGCCCGGCCTCTCCACATCTTTTCATCAGGTATTTTGATGGGGTATTCTTTTCAGAATCAAGAGGTGGGGATGAAAAACTGTCAGGGATATTCTTACTTCTCAACTCTACACATCTCCTCAATTCTCACACCCAGAGACCGTGATCCGGCATCTCTCCTCTATAAGAGCTGGTGGTTCACATCACCCTTCAGAAAGTCACTCTTCCTCTGCCCGTTTTCTCATCCAGAGACACGCAGCTAACACATTTTAGGACGCTGGAGTGGAGAGCAGTACTGAGGGTTCCCAGCACAGCTCTCTGCTCAGAGCACTCGGCCAAGTCCTCTCTAAGATCTGGCTCCCACCTCACACAGGCAGAAAGGCAGAGCCTGGGGCTATGGGCAGACCTGGCTTCTCGCCAAAGGCCACAGCACTCCAAAGGTGAATAGGAGAGGTTTGATTTGTGTGCCAGGAAATGCTATTGCACTATGAATAACAGTACTATAAACATCCTTTCTCTGTTGGCTAAAGAACACAAATTATTATTGTTATTATTTAGAGACGGGATCTTATGTTGCCAGGCTGCAGTGCAGTGGATAATCATAGGCACAATCCCATTACTCATCGGCACGGGAGTTTTGACCTGCTCCCTTTCCTACTTGGGTCGGTTCTCCTCTCCTTAGCAAGCTGGTGGTTCTCCACTCCTAGAAGGTCACCATGTTGCTGCCAAACTTCGTGCAGATACCTGGCTGGCACAGCCCAAAACTCCTGGGCGTAGGCGGTCCTCTTACCTCAGCTTCCCGAGTAGCTGGGACTGTAGGCACACACCACCACGCCTGGCTAAAGAACCCAAATTATAGGTGACATATGTAAGATTAGCTCTGGGCTGAAGACAAAGAAAGTCATGGGGCTTGATCTGAAAGATCTAACTTTTTAAATTTAATAAAGCCCTTAAAAAATACCTAAAATCATTTTCCAAATCTCCAGTAAAAGCTTTAGCTGTGCCCTCAACTTACCCCCTTGCTTTTAAACACCTATTTTTTTTCTTTTTTAAAATTTTATTTAAAATTTCTCCCTTTTTTTGCAGAGACAGGGTCTCACTATGTCATACAGGCTGGTCTTAAACTCTTGACCTCAAGTGTTCCTCCTGCTTTAGCAAACCAAAGTAGTGGGATTACTGGTATGAGTCACTGCACCTGGCCTAAACACCTATATTTTAGATATTTCAACCATTCAATTTCACTTTGTAGCTTTGTTCAGTTCCAGTATTACAATGTAAGAAAACTACTATGAGTCCATTTTTACAGTTTTTTAAATTATCTGTCACGGTGTACCCCATAAATATATACAATTAGTACTTATCAATTAAATAATATTAATTTAAAAATACTTTCCTAAGTAGATGACATTTGAAGTAAATCAGGTGCTGACTATACTTTACCAAGAGATCATCTATAATCATAATATAGATAAACCATATATTTATAAAAATATAAATATGTGTTATATATTTATAAAGATAAATATAAAATATAAATCATATATTTATATGCATGACAGCTAAGGTCAAAACTACAGTCACAGATACAGTAATAGAAAACTAAAAGTGTTTTCCTCTTTTTGAATGAATACCCTGACCCTCAGTATGTCACAGAGTAAGCCAGCCCCCCAGGGCAGGCCTGTGAACCCAGCACTGTGTATAAATGTATCAGTGGGATATAGCTTCCATGTTCCATAAAACCAACGTCCATGTGCATTTACTGAAAACAAGCCTGATGGGGTTGCCTGGACTCTGCTAAGAGACGCCGTGTGCCCTCCTGGCCAGCACAACTACAGAGACCCCACAAGCATGCTAAAGACGGTGCATCTCCCTACCTGGCATGACCTGGACTAATGGGCAAAGGCACCCGGGGTGGTTTTGACAGATGCAGCGACAGTCACATAATGAGGTAGGTCAGGTGTCTGTGTGAGGCTGGAGGGGCCACCACCCCACCCCTGAGAGCCCTTACCTTCTGAGTACCCGCACGCCTGGGTTAGAGCCCGGCACTGTGCCAGCAGGGATGCGTGGGACACTGTGACCCCCACCGTACTGCCTTCTTTGCTGGTTTTATACTGAAAGATTTCAAGGAAAAAAACATGATGTGGTATTTCTAGAGGTGACAACAGACAGAATGGAGACTGACAGAATCTTCAAAAGAAGAAGTGGTCAGTGTCTCTCCTCTAATCATCCTGCTAGGCCCAGGTGCATGGCAAGCCCTGGCCCCTGAGGGGATGCTTCAGTGGAAGTTGTGGCTCCTTTGGGCAGGTGCCCGAGGGCAATGATGCGCCATGGGCTCCCTCATAACTGTCTGCATCCCGAGGGAGCCAGTTAGGAGAGAATGAGATAAGAGAGAAACCTGGAAGGGTCTGAGCAACCATCTATATGACACTGTATTTCTGGGGCAGAGATAAAACAAGAACTCTTAGGCCAAAATTCAACAAAAAAGAATAGTAACTTATATTCTTAGGAAAAGCAAGACTTAAGCCTGTGGGACACGTTTTTAGATGCTCTGAGTTAGGAACAGTCATTACCTCAATGTAGGCGGTCCCAGTCCTTGTGTCCTGGGTCAGAGGGTGCCAGTCCTTGGGGGGCCTGGCTAGATGCTTCCCATCAATCACCAGCCAGGAGAGGGGAGGCCAACCTGTGACACGCAGACAGGACACAACAGCCAACAGTCAGAGAGGCATCTGCTCCCCACACTCGAAGCCTGCGCCTCCAACACGCAGCACTAGCTACTGAGCGACTAAGGAGTGCGAGTGCAAGTTTTAGTCTCAATTCATTTTATGTAATTTAAAAAGGTACATCCGGCCAGTGGCTACCATATCAGACAGTGTAGGTCGAGACATGAAGCCAGATGAAAACCGAGATTCACCAAGGCCTTGAACAAGGGATCACTTTTGCTGAAGATCCAGTCACCTCTGTCATGTTTAATTTCTGGAACACCAT
The DNA here is from genome assembly GCF_003255815.1 of Theropithecus gelada. NCBI lineage: Eukaryota > Metazoa > Chordata > Mammalia > Primates > Cercopithecidae > Theropithecus > Theropithecus gelada. Next base: position 16,619,944 of record NC_037670.1, read on the forward strand.
GCATTTAACACAGACCACAGTCAGAACACTGACTCCTCTTCCCTTGGGAGGCCTCACCTTTGAAAGTTGCCACTTCTCCCGTCTGTGCCTTGGGGAGGCCTTTCTGACAAGCGTCTGTGGTCAGGGCCAAGGAGACTCCACAGCTGCCCAGCAGAAACCCGACCTGCTGGCTGCCTGCGTCCTGCAGAAAGCGGAGTGACAGTGTGGGGTGGGGTGCCCACAGCAGACCCAGACCCAGACCCTTGGTGCTCCAGGCCATGCACAGAACAGATCTTTTTTCTTCCCTCACAAAACTTCCAAAATAATTCAGTCCTATTATTGATATATACGATCTTTTCATGGAAATACTTCATTAAAATGTGACAACTATGTTTAAATTTAAAAGATAATTTTGGTTTCTATTTGTGGTGAAATATAAAGTTTAATGGGCTAATTTCTCAAAGTTCATTCTTACAAATGACATTTAGAAGCATTTTTAACAAACTCCAAAATTAATGGCATTGAAATTTCTATTGAATCATGTTTGAAATTTACAAATTAATCTGGAGAGGCCTGGTCCTTAACAATATTGATTATTTCCACACAGAAACACGTTTCCTTGTAGCCAAGTCTTCTGTGTCCCTCAGCAGTATTTTGTCATTTTCTTCATATAAATTTGACAAATCTCTAGTTTTACTCCTAAGAATCACTGCATTCAAATACCTGCTCATAATATATTATCCTTTGAGATACACTAGTTTTAATTGCTAATTTTACTTTTGGGATTCTTGAATATTTGTGGATAATGCTCACGTTAACAACTGCCTGAATTCTGCGACAGGATGACAGAAAGCCGATTTTCTCAAATACAGGCATTGTCTACTCCTAAATGATATTTTTTTTCAGTAATCAGATTATTGATATTTATATTCAAAATGTTATAGATACCTAGATAAGCAAGACCGCACATTAATAATTTATCAGCAACAGAAACTGCCTACTGTCATGTAAGTGAATAGAAACACAAGATAATTTCCATCTCGTTTATTCAAAACTGCCACTGAGAAGTGAGCTATATCACTGTAATGATACATTTATCCCTAAGAAATAATAGTTATTTTCTATAAACATATGGTTTTGAGGAAAAGTTTAACAAAATCTTATTGAACCATAATTCTATTCATTAAAGGAAAAACTGGCTATCATTTCCGTTGGGAAATTCATGTAGATGATAGAACAGCTCCACCTCACAGGAGTGTGGTGTGGGAGCATCACCAGCAAAACGGTTCTCAGTGACCCTCTCACCAACAAGAAGAGAGTCAGACCAAACGGCATCTGATTTCTCTTGAGTCCTGGCCAGCCTGTCGACCACTAGCTTCCTCTCCTCTGTCAAGACAGCTGCTTGCTGCCTGTCCACACTCAGTGAAAAGGAAGTAAGATACCGCTGGTATGAAGTTCAGAAGTGAACCATGTGGGACCTGAGCCATGGGTTTGCTACCTTTCTTGTTAATGGCACTTCTATGGGGACAGGAACCAGCTCTGCCAGGAGACATCCATAAAATGCAACCATGAACATCACAGGGTCACTATTCGGAAACACGAGCGCCACCTACAACAGTACAAAGAAATGAATATTCCAAATTTCCAAATTTTACAGTATCTAGTTAAATTAAAAGCTAGTTACAAAATAAAATTTTTGTAAGCCCCAAATATTGTAATAATTGTGCTTGAAACCATAAGGGACAAGTCCAAATAGCTATTTAACTGAGTAGAGACTGCTGACTTAGGGCCTTTGAGAACACACAACAATGAATAACCAGTAAGCGTTCACTTTGTAAGACAAAATTTAAGCCGTATCTATATTCTGTACTTGAGGTCTGGAAATTTAGTTTCTAACAAGTTTGTTTGTTGAAAAGGGCAAGGTTCTCCTTCAAAATTTGGTTTTAATAGTGGTTGCCCAGAACTGTAACCTATAACCTTGAGACTAGATGTTTGGTAGGGAAAGTATATTTTTACAGAATTTGTTACGAAGAGCTCTGTTCACTTTTATAAAGTGTGATATTATAGGAGGCAGAATTTGCCACCAATTTCTTCAACTCAATCACTGTGACCTTGTCAATTTTATTATGATTCACCTAACCACGGAGATTCTCTTGTAAGTCAAGAAAGCATCTGAAAGTCTTTATCCTTGTAAGAAAGCTTTTCAAGAAAATTAGTGATCCTTAAATTCATTCTAAAGCGTTACATAAAATCTCATCTATGAGCACAACATATCATAAAGTATTATTCTTAAACTGTTTACATTTTTATAGCCAAGTACACATTTCCTTTCTTTTCTTTCTACTTGTGTTGCTTTCTGTGTATTCTCTAGCTAATTTGTTTTAAAATACTCCCTCAGATGGGTCAAATACCCTTCAGTATCATTTTCCAAATAACCACCCACTCAGGAGAGCCGTGAATGTCCCCTGCTGCTGAGGACTCCACCCCACCCTGGGGTCTCAGTTCTCCTGATGGTGGGTGCTGAGGACTCCACCCCACCCTGGAGTCTCGGTTCTCCTGATGGTGGCTGTGCTGCTCCCTGGACTGCTGCCAGTGATCGTCCTGGGGATATCCACTGTGGTCCCCCTGCTTGCACCCTACTCACTCATGTGGCTGAGGGACATCTTCTAAGAACTCGCCAAGAAAGTGCTCGTGAGCCAAACGTTTCTGAGTCCTGCATGTCTGAAAATGGCTATACCATTCTCAAATCTGTTGAATCTCTGGGAATAGAATTGTGAGTTAAAAATTGTATTCCCTCTGAATTTTTGAAGCATCACTCCACTCTCTTCCAGTTTTACCAATGAGAAATCCCAAAAGCCACTGTCATTGCCGATCCTTTGTGTACATCCTACTTTTTCCCTGAATGCTCTGGGATTCTTTTCTGTACCCCGGTATTATGCAATATTATGGGCATGTGTTTTGGTGTGTATCCTTGAATAGTTACACTCTCCAGGTCTGAGATATTGTCCTGAATTACTATATTCATTTAAAATGTTTCACTTTCTGTTCTCCTTTCTCTTTCTGGACTCCAGTTATCAGTCACGTGTTGAGTCTTCTTGATCGAGTCTTTTTGTCCTGTTTTACTCCACTCTCCATCTCTCTTTCCTACTGGCATCCTTTTCTTGACTTACGAAACATCTTCATCTGATTTCCAAGAATATTAATATTCACTTTTTAGAAACATTGTTTTCTATATCTAGCTTTCCTTCAAGTTTGCTTCCTCTTTCCTTCCTTCCTTACTTTTCTTGTCTCTCTCTTTCTCACTCCCTCCCGTCTTTCCTTTTCTTTGTCTTTTGGTATTTTCTCTCATACTGACATTTCCTTCTTAAAAGTCCTTGGCTAATAGTTCACATACAAGAGTTAGGCACTGAAAGAGTTACTTGGAACCATCTGCCAGCTTGTTAACCTGCAGTTCACTTGTTGGGTGATCTGACACAGGTGACCTTCTCACTATGGGATTTCACTGGTGTATTGATTTTCACCATGTTCTCAACTATTTTCCACCCTGGACTTTCCAGTATACCAGAAGCCCTCGGGTGTGGTCCAACTTGCCTACAGCAGTACTGCCCCAAAGAACTTTCTATGATGACGGAAATGTTCTACCTCTGAGCTATAAATACTGTAGTTACTAGCCACACTCCTACTGAGCCCCTGAGATGTGGCTTGTGCAACTGAGAAACTGTATTATTTATTTTATTTAATTTTTGCTAATTTAAATAGCCCCAAAAGCCATATAGGGCAGTGTAGCACAAGAGAATAAGCCTCTAGCATCCCATTTTGGCAGATAGGTACAAGGAGGTTTCCTGGACACACAGAATAGGGAAGGAGATAAAAATACAGAGTTTCATAGCAAGGTTTCAGAACTTTAGATTTTAATTCATAAATTCTAAGCTCTGGAATCTAACATTTTTAATATTAACATATATGAAGTCAAACAGAAAAGAAGATGAAGAAACAGTGGACAAACAATGAGTGCAGGAAAAGAATGTTGCTTTACTCTACATCACAAACTTTGCCATATTTTTCACTGCTGATTTTTTTTGTTGTTGTTTGTTTTGAGACGGACTCTCACTCTGTCGCCAGGCTGGAGTGCAGTGGCAAGATCTTGGCTCACTGCAACCTCCACCACCCGGGTTCAAGCGATTCTCATGCCTCAGTCTCCCAGGTAGCTGGGATTACAGGCACGCACCACGATGCCCAGCTAATTGTATTTTTAATAGAGACAGGATTTTGCCATGTTACCCAGGCTGGTCTCAAACTCCTGAGCTCAGGCAATCCGCTCGCCTCGGCCTCCCTAAGAGCTAAGATTATAGGCATGAGCCACCGCGTCCAGCATTCACTGCTGATTTTAAATCCCTTTTATTAATGCTGTGATTCTAACTAAATGATGGAACACTAATTTCAATGAAACAGATTATCGAAGTCTCTGCTTTTGCTCATTCCAACAAAGTGACATTCTAGTTACTTACTCTGTCTCCAGGTTTAAGCAGAGGTTCGTTCTTACTTGTCAGTTTATTAAGTAGAGTATAAGCTAGTTTTAAACTCCGACTCCAAAGTTTACCTAAAACAAAATAAAAACACTAAGCAATGTAAAAGTTAAGAAACAAATAATTAACATTTTAATGTAGAAACCAAAATACCCCATAACATACCATTATCCCATTAGTGGAAATTTAGGTAGTTTCCATCTAATAACTATTCTGCACAATGTTGTAAGGCACATCATTGTTGGCTCTTAAAAATAACTTACAGATTTATTTTTCTTAATACAAAAACAAAACAGGATTTTATTATAGAAAATTTGGACTACAGAAGAGCCAGCAGAGGCCAGGTGCAATGACTCACACCTGTAATCCCAGTACTTTGGGAGGACGAGGCAGGCAGATCACTTGAGGCCAGATGTTTGAGACCAGCCTGGCCAACATGGTAAAACCCCCTCTCTGCTAAAAATACAAAAAATTAACTCAGCGTGGTGGCATGCGCCTGTAATCCCAGCTAGTCGGGAGGCTGAGGCACAAGAACTGCTTGAACTTGGGAGGTGGAGGTTGTAGTGAGAGCCAGCCTGGGCAACAGAGACACTATTTAAAAAAAGAAAAAAAAAAAAAGCCAGCAGAAAAAAGTCAGTATTTGGTATACATATGTATATGTACATATGTGTGCACACATATACGACTATACACATATAAGCACGTATACATGTCTGCATAATTTTCAAGAAATGAGATACTTCACCCTACTTTTCCAATTAATACTGCAGTGTAAATGGATTTTCATGACATTAAATATCCCTCAATTACATCATTTGTAAGAGTAGCACATAATTCATTTAATCTTCACAACAATTCATGAAATGGGTCATATCTTTATTTTAACATGTTATATTCCCAATTTAATACGTTAAATTTAAGATGTTAAAATACTAGGCATCCCCAAAGAAAAGTTCCCCTGACCAAAAATCAAGAGACGATATAAACAAAAGCAACAGATCCAAAGGTGATCCGGGTATCAATGCCATCCATTCTTTACTTGGAAAGCCATCGGGACTTCACACCAGGCACAGGGCCCAGGAACCAGCTCTTACTCCGAGGTCGCTCCCATCACACACCCTCCTGGCACAGCTGCTATGTTCACAAGCACTCAATAGGGGAGAGCTTCACTGAGGAAGACAGGACACCAGAGAAAGGAAAAGCCTAGAGGACTGGGGGTGTCGGGAGAGGATGACACGAGGCAGGGGTGACCATGGGACAGGAAGACTGAGAAATATGAGTCTAAGCCCCACACCTGCAGGAGCCTTAACACACCCCCACCAAGCAGCCTATCAAAGAAGCAACACAAAGTCATCATTGAGCCCTTCAAGTCCCTGCAGTACAACTGCAAGCAGGTTGAGCGGCCATGCCCTGCAAGTGAGCGCTCAATTTCCCGTGTAATAAGATGAAGTTCAGGTGCAACACTATGAAGTAAGTGAACTGGGGGACCTGAGAAATGAACGAGGAAAAAAAAAATACTAGACCAGGCACGGTGACTCATGCTTTTAATCCCAGCACTTTGGGAGGCCGAGGTGGGTGGATCATCTGAGGTCAGGAGTTCGAGACCAGACTGGTCAACACGGTGAAAACCCATCTCTACTAAAAAGACAAAAAATTATCTGGGAGTGGTGGCACATGCTGTAATCCCAACTACTCAGGAGGCCGAGGCAGGAGAACTGCTTGAACCCAGGAGGCAGAGGTTGCAGTGAGACAAGACCGTGCCACTGTCCTCTAGCCTGGGCGAGAGTGAGACTCCCTCTCAAACAAACAAACAAAGACAAAACTCAACTCAAACCACTGTTTCAGCCTATTTTAAAAAGTCAATTTAAGGTGTTAATAATTGTAATGCATAAAGAATTTCAAACTGAATCCAGCTGTACATAAAAAGAATAATGCATCATGACCAAGTCAGTTTTATCCCAGGAATGTAAAGAGGTTCAACAGAAAATCAACATAATTTGCCACATTAGCAAAATAAAGGTGAAAAATAAAACAATCATATCAATAGATGGAAGAAAATAAAAGCAATTTAAATCATTCATGATTTTAAAATGATTTTAAATGATTTTTGAAATCCTTCTTAAACTCAGAAAAGGAAATATACTGCCTTAATGTGAAAAGGAGCATCTTTAGAAATCCAATAGGAAATATCATAATGGTTGGATATTGAAAGCTTCCCCTCTGAGAGAAGTAAGCTAAGGATGTCTGTTTTCAGCATTTTACTGAAAGGCTTAGCCCATGCAAAAGGGGAGAAAAAGCTGAACAACTGGAAATGTAACTACCATTATTTGCAGATGACATGATGATGTAGTTTATGAATCTTCCATAACTGAATTCAGCAAGGCTGCCAAATATATCGACATAAAAATACAATTTGATTTCTACATACTAGCAATAAAGAGTAAACAGGCCGGGCGCAGTGGCTCACACCTGTAATCCTAGCACTTTGGGAGGTTAAGATGGGCAGACTGCCTGAGCTCAGGAGTTCAAGACCAGCCTGGGTGAGATGGTGAAACCCCATCTCTACTAAAATACAAAAAATCAGGAGGGTGTGGAGGTAGACACTTGTAGTCCCAGCCACTCAGGAGGCTGAGGCATGAGAATTGCTTGAAGCCAGGAGGCGGAGGTTGCTGTGAGCCAAGATCGTGCCACTGCACTCCAGCCTGGACAACAAAGCAAAACTCTGTCTCAAAAAAAAAAAAGAAAGTAAATAAAAAATTTTTGATGAAAGTATCCACCGCAAAATTAAAACACATACACACTAAGTACCTGAGACTGTCACAAGAAATATGCAAAATCTCCCCACAGAAAATTACACATTACTGAGATAAAGTAAAAAATATTTGAATGGAGGGACAGATGTCCAAGGGCTGGAAGACTCAGTAATGGAAAGGTGGTCGGGTGCGGTGGCTCACGCCTGTAATCCTAGCACTTTGGAAGGACTAGGCAGGTGGATCACCTGAGGTCTGGAGTTCGAGACCAGCCCTGGCCAACATGGTGAAACCCCATCTCTACTAAAAATACAAAAAATTAGCCGGGCGTGGTGGCAGGCGCCTGTAATCCCAGCTACTCAGGAGACTGAGGCAGAAGAATCACTTGAACCTGGGAGGCGGAGGTTGCAGTGAGCTGAGATCACGCCATTGCACTCCAGCCCAGGCAATAAGAGCGAAACTCCATCTCAAAATAATAATAATAATAATAATAACAATAATAATGAAAAGGCATTAATTCTCTTTAGACTCATTCAAAGCAATGCTCATAATCTCAGTAAGTATACTGTGACACCTGACAAGCTCATTCTAAAGTGGATCCTGAAATGCACAGGGTAAGAATTGCTAAGACACTCTTTTTTTTTTTTAATATGGAACACTTCACAAATGTGTGTCATTCTTGCACAGATACCATGCTCATCTTCTCTGCATCATTCCAGTTTTAGTGTATGTGCTGCCACAGTGAGCATGCAAGATGCTCTTGAAGAAAACAAGACGGCAGGCTTTCGCTACAGATGTCAAGACTTACTATAAAACTACGGCAATCAAGAGAGTGTGGTATGGGCACAAAGAATAGAATACAAATCAATGAAATAAAACAGAGAACAGCAAAACAGATCCACCCGTGTGTGGACAACTCACTGAGGACTCATGTGCCACCACAGAGGAGTGGGGCAAGGGCTGTCTTCTCCTTAGATAAGAACGGGACAGCTGGTTATCCTTCTTTAGCAATGAACCCTGGAACCCAGTCCCACACCATTCACAAAAACGCATTCCAGGTGAATGGCAGACCGAAATGTGAACAGCAAAACAACAGCATTTTCCCAAATTAATGGAATAACGTTTTGATCTCAGCCAAGGGAAACAGTACTTAAGGAGAACACAAAAAGCAAAAATCGGGCCAGGCATGGTGGCTCACGCCTGTAATCCCAGCACTTTGGGAGGCCAAGGCAGGTGGATCACCTGAGGTCAGGAGTTCAAGACCAGCCTGGTCAACACAGTGAAACCCTGACTCTACTAAAAATACAAAAAATTAGCCGGGCCTGGTGGTGTACGTCTGTAGTCCCAGCTACTTGGGAGGCTGAGGCATAATAATCGCTCGATCTGGAAGGCAGAGGCTGCAGAGAACCAAGATCACGCCACTGCACTCCAGCCTGTGCAACAGAGTGAGACACTGTCTCAAAAAACAAACAAAATAAAAAAGCAAAAAGCAAAAATCATGCAAGAAAAGAAGATGATGGATAGAACTTCTGTTCACTAAGCTACCATTAGTGGAAAGCCAGCCACAAAGTGGGACAGAACTCTTGCAAGGTATTACTGACAAAGGGCTGGTATCCAGAATATAATATAAAAAATTCCTATAAATGATCCTATATTAGAAAACGTGCAGCTGCTCTGCCTAGGGAGTAGCCATTCTTTTATTCCTTTGCTTTCTTAATAAACTTGCTTTCACTTTACTATATTGACTTGCCCTGAATTCTTTCTTGCACAAGGTCCAAGAAGCCTCTCTTGGGGTCTGGAACAGGATCCCTTTCTGGTAACATCTTCCTGGTGAATTCCAAAGGGGTAATACTGAGGAGACCCCCGACCCGAAGGAAGTAAGACCACAGCACCAAATGGCCGACTTTGGGTAAGTGGGGTGCATTTACCGGGGTAAAGGATGGAACTGGGTTAGAGGCCCAACTTAGGGGAGTCAGAATTTCTCCTAAGACAGAGTGGGTTAAAGGCCCCTCTTAATAAAAGGCAAGGGCACTTGAACAAACCTGCGTTCGAGGCCCAACCTGGGAAGGTTACAGTCCTTCCTAAGATACAAGGGGATAGAGGCCCCCTTCAGTAAAGTCCCTCTCGGCCAAGAATGGATCTGGCACTACAGAACGTTAACCACTATTCTCTTTGGATTAATCTGCCTTGCACTCTTTGCTGACCGCTTTGGGTGACAAGGTTAGGCATGTACAGGATCATGGAACATGGGAGCATTTTTTCTCCCCAAAAGGGGAAACTCCAGAGCTGATGGGACTGCTGGAAAAGAGCCCTTCATTACTGACAAATGGCCACCTGAACTTTTGATTCAGTGTCGCTGCAATGGGTGGGTCTTTCTCTGGCCTCCCTGAGCTCCTCACCTTCCCCATCCTGCTATAGGCAATGCTTTTCTCCCTTTCTCTTTTCCATCTTTTCTGTTACTCAGGGCAACTGTCTGCTCCTTCATCTTGCCCAGAGACCACATATTGAAAAATGTCCTTGGGAGTTGACTTGTAACCACATGGAGGTACTTTCTCTTGGTTTCCACCATTGAGTGAACAGCAATTTGAGGGTTCATGTTGTAGTTAGCTCTAAAGGTTATCTCGAGCAGTTAAAAGCCTTTGCAAGCTCAGAATTGGATGCTCTGGACTTCTGGGAATAGTCCAAGTGCCCAATACTACAGCTTATTGGCTAAGGTTTATTGTTTTCACCTAGGAGGTTACCTTTGGTAAAGTTCCAAACTCAGAAATATTGGCCGTAAATCCTGGCTAAAGTTGGGTAATAAGAGATTTAAAAGGACTTTTTTAAAAAAGCACTATGGGCTGGGTGCAGTGGTTCATACCTGTAATCCCAGCACTTTGGAAAGCTCACATGGGTGGATCACAAGGTCAGGGGTTCAAGACCAGCCTAGCCAACATGATGAAACCCCGTCTCTACTAAAAATACAAAGAAAAACAAAAAATTAGCCAGGTGCACGCCTGTAATCCTAGCTACTCAGGAGGCTGAGGCAGGAGAACTGCTTGAACCTGGGAGGCGGAGGTTGCAGTGAGCCAAGATCACGCCACTGCACTCCAGCCTGGGCGAGAGAGTGAGACTCCACCTCGAAAAAATTAAAAAATAAATTAAAAAAAAAAAAAAGCTGGGCGTGGTGGCTCATACCTGTAATCTCAGCACTTTGGGAGGCCGAGGCGGGTGGATCACCTGAGGTCAGGAGTTTGAGACCAGCCTGATCAACATGGAGAAACCCCGTCTCTAATAAAAATACAAAATTAGCCGGGCATGGTGGTGCATGCATGTAATCCCAGCTACTCGGGAGGCTGAGGCAGGAGAATCGCTTGAACCAGGGAGACAGAGGTTGTGGCGAGCTGAGATCGCGCTACTGCACTCCAGCCTGGGCAACAAGAGCAAAACTCCATCTCGAAAAAAAAAAAAATAATAACTAATTAAAAAAATAAAAAAATAAAAGAGTACTATGGTTAAAAGTCAGCTTAAAAGCAGATATTCAAGGTTTAACAGCCTGGGACTCCTTGGGGGAAACAGAGGAGGCATCACAGACCCCATTTTGGGAAGAACCTCTGTTTTCCTCATGAAATCCCAGAAATTTAAAATTTAAAATCTCAAAATCTAAGGCTCTGCTCTGCCGTACAGCACTGTGTTATGTGACAGTTTTGACTTCACATTCTGAGAGAGCTTTAGTATAGTAACCAAGTAGGAAATATACCTTGGAGGTAGCTAATGGCAGTTGTAGGGGAATACACAGCTCTTTGCATGTGTGAAAAAAGTATAAGTGTAACTGGAGTCCCAGAAGGAGAGAAGAAAAAAATGAGGAAGAAGCAATATAGGAAGAGAAGATGGCTATAATTTTTCTCAAACAGATAAAAGACACCATTCTACAGATTCAAGAAGCCCTGTGGACATCTTGAAAATTTTAAAGAACATCACAGAAAATGTTCAAAGAACATCACCTCTAAATATGTCATAGTAAGATGGCTGCAATTCAAAGAAAAAGAACATTTTTTTAAGCAGCCATACACATTACTGTCAAGAGAGTAACAATGGTCTGGCATCTTCTCAAAAGCCAGTAACCATACCTTTGCACTGCTGAAAGAAGATAAATAACCACGAAATATAACCTTAAAAAATGAAGTTGCCAGCAAACCTACAGTATAATGAACATACAGGAAGTTCCACAGGCCAGAAGGAAATGATTACCCAGGAAAATATAGAATCGCAGGAAGGAATGTACATAGTAAAAGAATAGAAATGTACGACTGATTAAAAACACAAACAAACAAAAAACAATGGGCCGGGCATGGGAGCTCACGCCCAGCACTCTGGGAGGCTGAGGCGGGCAGACTGCTGGAGCTCAGGAGTTTGAGACTAGCCCAGGCCACACGGCGAGACCTCGACTATACTAAAAATACAAAAAAGTACCCGAGCATGATGGTGTGTGCCTGTGGTCCCAGATACTAGGGAGGCTGAGGTGGAAGGATCGCCTGAGCCTGGGGGGTGGAGTTTGCAGTGAGCCGAGCTCACGTCCCTGCACTCCAGCCTGGGTGACCGGGCACAACCTTGTCTCAAAAAAAAAATAAATAAACACAATGGTAGTGATATCTTACACTCTGTATATAAATGCAGACAAACTACAAGCCAAGGAGAATGTTTAAAAAAAAAAAAAAAAAAAAGAAGTGTGTCACAGGCTGGGTTCTTCGCAAAGCAGACGCTGAGACAGGCTCAGGCAGTCAAAAGGATTCCTAGAGAATACAAATCTGTGACAGCAAAAGACAGGTAGCAAGACTGGGCAGGAGGAGCTGTCAAGCCACAATGTAGAACTGACGGTCTCCACAAGTCCAGAGCTGTTTATAAGGAAAGTCCATGCTAACAGAAAGTAGGCCCTTGTCCCACTGCCTTACTTGGCCATCAGCCAGGGACTGCCCTGCCAATAGCATGACCTAGATTTGAACGCTGATTTAACAGTTGGAGGTTGTGAGCTAGCCATACTCATCAAAGCCTGGCAATGAGCGCCTTTCTTAAAGAATTACAGAACAATTTTTCTAATGAAAACAGATGTAAAAATCCTAAACAACTTATTGGCAAATCAAACCTGGGTGTATAGCTAAAAGGGTAAAATATTAAAGCCAAGTGGGATTTATTCTACAAATGAAGGGCTGCTTTACATTAGAAAATTAATCAAAATAATTCACCAAATTAATGAAGGAGGAAAACCATATGATCATCTTGCTAGCAGCAGAGAAAGCATTTGACAAAATTCAATCCCAACTCATGATAACAACTTTTAACAAACAAGGAGAAGAGAATCGTCTTAATTTGACAGAGTTTCTACCAACAAACAAGCAAACAAAACTACAGAAAACATCATACTTAATTACCACAGGCTTTTCCTCAGATGGAAAAACAGGCAAGAATGCCCACTCTTCAACATTGTTCTATTTCACACTGTACTGGAGGTTCTAGCTTGTGCAAAAAAGCAAAAAAAAAAGAATAAAAGTATAAGTATTGGAAAGGACAAAATAACACTATCATTGTTCACCAATAATGCGATTTTTGTAGACAGATAATACAAAAGATATATAGACAAACAACTAATTATGAGTAAACGAAGAAATAATAAGCTAACTCACTGAGATCACTGGATACAAAGTCATCATTTTTTATTTTTATTTATTTTATTTATTTATTTATTTTGAGACGGAGTCTCGCTCTGTCGTCCAGGCTGGAGTGCAGTGGTTCGATCTCAGCTCACTGCAAGCTCCACCTCCCGGGTTCACACCATTCTCCTGCCTCAGCCTCCCGAGTAGCTGGGACTACAGGCGCCCGCCACCACGCCCGGCTCATTTTTGTACTTTTTTTTAGTAGAGACGGGGTTTCACCGTGTTAGCCAGGATGGTCTCGATCTCCTGACCTCGTGATCCGCCTGCCTCGACCTCCCAAAGTGCTGGGATTACAGGCGTGAGCCACCGTGCCCGGCCCAAAGTCATCATTTTAAAATAATAATAATATAGATTGCACTTATATATATAAGCAACAAATCAGTAGAGAAAATTAAAACTTATAGCACTTGTAATAGGAATAAATCTAATAAAAGATGCTCAAGACTTCTGTATTCCAAAGTATGAAAACATCACTGAGAGAAATTAAAGCCTTTAAAAGGGGAAAACATTCCATAGCCATAAACCGGAAGATTCCATAATTGTAACACAGGTTGAGTACCCCTTATCTGAAATGCTTGAGATCAGAAGTGTTGGGATTTCAAATTTTTTTAGGCTTTGGAATATCTGCATTATATTTACTTCCCAGTTGAGCATCACATCACAAGTCCAAAAATCAGAAATCTAAAATGTTTCAATGACCTTTTTCTTTGAGCATCATGTCAGCTTCAAGCAGTTTCAGATTTTAGACCATTTTGGATTTTGGATTTTCATATTTGGGATGTTCTCAACCTATAAAACATTAATTCTATTCAAATTGAACTAGAGATTCAATGCAATGCCAATCAATAAGCATATGAAAATAATTTGTCACCAGGCAAATGCAAATTAGCCTGTGCTACAACACACCTATAACAAAGACTGTAACGAAATAAACAATATCACAAGCTGGTGAGAAAAGAGTAACTGGAACTCCTCATGTACTCACTGGCTGTGGGAGTGAAAACTGCTGCACTGCCTTTGGAAAACTGCTCGGCAGTATGTCCTAATGCTGAACAATTCTGCTTCTGCATTTATACCTGGCACAAACGCCTACATATTCTCACCAAGAGACTCACATAAACATGCTCCTAACCGCACTATATACAATAGCCCCAAAGTGGAAACGACACAAATGTCCATCTACTCGGCAGTGTGTAAATAAGTTCTAGTATATTCACACGATAAAATAATACTCTTCGATGAGAATAAACTAAAGAACGCCTGTTTAAAAGCAGGTAAAGCCAACAGTGTGCGCAGTCAGGACAGCAGTTACCCTTCATGTGTGGGGGGCATGAGGGGCTCTGAACCTAGCAACACTTCTGCTTGGAGTGCTGATGACAGGACCACGTCCACTCTGTGGATTCATCAGGCTGTAGACATGCTTACTATTTGTGTTACAAAAGAAAACATAGTATGGAACCAAAAGATGCCACATACACAAAAATACATACTGCATGATTCCCCTTACACAAAGTTGAAAACAAGACGAAACTAAACTACATGGGTCAGAATGCATACATAGAACGCTCCAAACACTCGAGCCCAGAGCAATGGCAGTCACCACGCATCAGTAAGTGGGGCCCTCTGGAGGAATGGGTAGTTGATAGAGGTCAATGTTCTACTGATCTGCCAGCTGTGCTGGTTTCTCAGGAATATTTGTCAAGCTGTATGTCTACGCTGTGATACGTGTGTGACATTCCACAGCTGACTCACAAGCACAAGTGCTCTCTGTTGACACTTGCCATAGGTGAGAGTGTAGGTGGCTTTCCCAGTCGTGTCCAAGGCAGTCAGGCAGGGGGATTTGGGCTGTGCTGTGCCCCAGCGCTGCAAGGTGGCCAACAGTGACGGGGGTCGGGGGACACCTGCAGTGAGAGGCTCCCCCCTCAGCACGCTCGTCTCGCTTCCCTCAGGCTTCGGCTGATTTGGATCTGGTTGCTGAACTACAAGCAAAATCAAAATTTTAAAATCAGCAATTCAGAGCACCATGAACACATTCTCTTTTTAAGCATTCATAGTTTATAATACTGTTTTTTAATCCCAACTATAAAAAAGCTTACAATAATTTGTTTAGATCTTTGCATCACAATCACTGACAACTAACCAAAGGATTAAAGGAGCTTTAGTCATGGATGATGATGGTTGTGAAATAAAGTTAAAAACAACCCACCATCCTGGTGACCACAGCCTCACAGACAAAGGTGACCTTGGAGTGGTTCCCACTTTCCCAACCTCTGGACAGGTCTGTGTCACCTCTACTACCCCCGGCACCACAGCAGTGAACAGCCAGGTATCCGTAGCCTGGGACAGGACCTGGTGGCCCACTCAGACAGGAGGAAAGCAAGCAGAACCACCACGTCAGCCTAGGGATCCAAACAACTATCACCATGTTCAAAGAAAAACACATAAAAGATTAAATGATTATAGGCCGGGCGTGGTGGCTCATGCCTGTAACCCCAGCTCTTTGGGAGGCTGAGGCGTGTGGATCATGAGGTCAGGAGATCGAGACCATCCTGGCCAATATGGTGAAACCCCGTCTCTACTTAAAAAAAGAAAAATTAGCCAGGCGTGGTGGTGGACGCCTGTAGTCCCAGCTACTCAGGAGGCTGAGGCAGGAGAATGGCGTGAACTCAGGAGGTGGAGCTTGCAGTGAGCTGAGATCGCACCACTGCACTCCAGCCTAGGTGACAGAGCAAGACTCTGTCTCTAAAAAAAAAAAGGATTATTTGATTATATAGCTCCCGGAAAAAGATTACTTTAATCTTGTTTTTTTACTTTAAAAAGAATTACTTTAATCTTCTTCCAGGAGCTGTATAACCAAAATTTGCCCAAGTGGTAAGAAACACTGCTCTAAGATGCATTCACACCAACAAACTCTGAATTTGAAAGGCACTGCGTGCTGGCTAATACTGATGTCAACCTGACGGGACTGACGAATGCAGAGTATTCTTCCTGGGCGTGTCTGTGAGGGTGCTGCCAAAGGAGATTAGCATTTGAGTCAGCGGACTGGGAAAGGCAGACCCACCCTCAATCTAGGTGGGCACAATTTAATCAGCTGCCAGTGTGGCCAGAACAAAAGCAGGCAGAAGAATGTGGGAAGACTAGACTGGCTTAGCCTCCCAGCTTACACCTTTCTCCTGTGCTGGATGCTTCCTGCCCTCGAACACTGGACTCCAAGTTCTTCAGCTTTGGGACTCAGACTGGCTTCCTTGCTCTCAGCTTGCAGACGGCTTATTGTGGGACCTCACCTTGTGATGGTGTGAGTCAATATGCCTTAATAAACCTCCCTTTATATATATACATCTATCCTATTAGTTCTGTCCCTCTAGAGAACCCTGACTAATACACACTATCTGATTACAAAGGGGAAATAATCTCCTAAAACCTTTGTCTAATCCTCGGGTGTGGAGAAGACCCTGGGCTGGTCTGCTGCCAGCAGTGACACTGTACAAACAGCCAAGGTCTGAGAGTGGGACCAGCATGGGGGTCCCGTGGCTCTAACAACACACTCACATGCTTGTACTGGCTTCATTTCTGGTTTCTGCTTCTTGCTAGTTTTCTTTTTTAAAAATATATGTATATTCTTTCTTTCTAAATATGTATTTCATTCATATAGGAGGCTAAAATTCTGAAAAGCAGCCAAATCTATGCTGAAAATTGAACACTTTAAAACCACAAGAAGATGAGTATTTCAGAGTTAAAGTTTAAATTAAAAATGTAAATAATGTAAGTTAAATAAAACCTTAGAAGTATTTTTACAAAATGCTAAGTCACTTGAATATGAGCAGTAAATTTTCTACCTGCTCAAATACAGGAAGCAGTCATGTGATTCTAAATTTACCATTATACACAGTGACCACTGAGTCTAGAAACAGAATATATATAGCAATAACCCTGTATAATATATATTTGCCGTTTCTCAACTTCATGGCCACACCCTTTTCATACAAACACAAAAGCTCAAAGTTGGACAACTCTTACCTTCCAACAATTCCTCAAAATCATCCACAAAGAACTCCTTCAATGGAGGGCGCTTTGGCCTCTTCAGGGTGTTAAGAAGCTGCTGGATTTTGGAGGACACTCTGCTGTTCACAGGGACACCTGTCACGGGAAGGACAGAGGAGCACTGAGGCCAGGACACATCACAACCTCTGGAGAAGCGGACATAGGTGTTAAGGCCCAAGAACAAACCACACGATGCATCAGAGCTTACAAATCCGTCCAAGTGTGGGCCCCACTGGACAGTCATTTTGGAATTAATTCATTTAGAAAACACTTATTGAATGCCTTCCAGGAAACAGGACTTGTTCTAAGCTAGCAGTTTGTTTTTGTTTTTGTTTTTTTGCTTTAGACGGAGTCTTGCTGTTGCCAGGCTAGAGTGCAGTGGTGTGATCTCAGCTCACAGCAATCTCCGCCTCTCAGGTTACAGCTATTCTCCTGCCTCAGCCTCCCGAGTAGCTGGGTCTACAGGTGTGCACCACCATGCTCGCTAATTTTTGTATTTTTAGTAGCAACAGGGTTTCACCATGTTGGCCAGGATGGTTTCAATCTCTTGACCTTGTGATCCACCTGCCTCGGCCTCCCAAAGCGCTGGGATTACAGGCATGAGCCACCACGCCCAGCCTAAACTAGCAGTTTTTTAAATGGTCCAGGGACCCATGGGGCATCCAAGACCCTTTCAGGAAGTTTATGAGGTCACGACTATTCCATGGTAATGTTAAGAAGCCATGGCCCTGTAATTCCAGCACTTTGGGATGCCAAGGTAGGTGGATCATGAGGTCAGGAGATTGAGACCATTCTGGCTAACATAGTGAAACCCCATCTCTACTAAAAATACAAAAAATTAGCTGGGCGTGGTGGCAGGCGCCTGTAGTCCCAGCTACTCGGGAGGCTGAGGCAGGAGAATGGTGTGAACCCAAGGTGGAGCTTGCAGTGAGCCGAGATTGCGCCACTGCACTCCAGCCTGGGTGAAAGAGCAAGACTTCTTCACAAAAAAAAAAAAAAAAAAAAGAAGTCATTTGCCAGCCGGGAGCAGTGGCTCATGGCTGTAATCCCAGCACTTTGGTTGGCTAAGGCAGCAGAGGATCGCTTAAGGCCAAAAGTTTAAGACTAGCCTGGTCAACATAGCAAGACCCTGTCTCTACAAAAAATTTTAAAAATAAAAAATTATCTGGATGTGGTGGCTTGTGCCTGCAGTCCCAGCTCCTTAGGAGGCTGTAGAGGAAGGACTGCTTGAGTCCAGGAGTTTCAGGCTGCAGTGAGCCATGATCATGTCAATGAACTCCAGCCTGGGCAACAGAATCGCTATTTAAAAAAAAAAAAAAAAAAGGCGGGGGCCGGGCACAGTGGCTCACTCCTGTAATTACAGCACTTCGGGGGTCCAAGGTGGGCAGATCACTTGATTTTGAGACCAGCCTGGCCAACATGGCAAAAACCCGTCTCTACTAAAAAATACAAAAATTAGCCAAGGTTGATGGTGTGCACCTGCAGTAAAGAAAAAAAAAAATTAGCCAAGAGTGGTGGCAGTTGCCTGGAGTTTCAGCTACTTGGGAGGCTAAGGCAGGAGAATCGCTCGAAACCAGAAGGCAGAGGTTGCAGTGAGCCAAGATCACACCACTGCCCTCCATCCTGGGTGACAGAGCAAGACTCTGTCAAAAAAAAAAAGAAAAAAAGAAAAAAGAAAAGAAAAGAGAAAAAGCAGAGTTGGAGGATTCCAACTGTATAATTTCAAGAATTTTAAGAAAATCACAGTAGTCGTGGCTATACAAGGTGTAAGGACAGATAAATAAGGAAATGGAACAACATACAGAGCCCAGAAATAGACCCTTCCCTCTCCAACATGGTCTACTGATTTTCATTAAAGATGCCAAGGAACTTAGTGGGGAAAGAATGGTCTTTATTATAAATGGTGCTAGAACAAGTGAATAGCCACATACAAAAATGTAAACTTTGATTCATACCTGATACTTATGCTAAAATTAACTCAAAATGAACTATTTAGCTAAATGTAAAAACTAAAACTATAAAATTCTGGAAGAAAATAAAGGAGAAAACATTTGTGACCCTGGGTTAGACAAAAATTTCTTAGGTATGACACAAAAGCACAATCCATTAAAAAATTTGGTAAACTGAATGTCATAAAAATTTAAACCATCTCCTCTTTGAAAGGCACTGTTAAAGCAAGCCAGACTGGGAGAAAATACAAATGATAAACCTCATATGGGATAACTTGTATCTAGAATATATAAACAACCCTCAAAACTCAGTAAGAAAACAAGCACAATTTGGCTGGCCACAGTGGCTCACACTGTAATCCCAGCACTTTGGGAAGCCAAGGCAGGCAGAGATGAGGAGGTCAAGACCAGCCTGGCCAACATGGCAAAACCTTGTCTCTACTAAAAATACAAAAATTAGTCAGGCATGGTGGCACGTGCCTGTAATCCCAGCTACTCGAGAGGCTGAGGCAGGAGAATTGCTTGAACCTGGGAGGTGGAGGTTGCAGTGAGCCAAGATTGCACCACTGCACTCTGCCCGGGTGACAGTGAAACTCCATCTCAAAAAAAAAAAGAAAAAGAAAGGAAACAAGCACAATTTAAAAAAAAAAAGGCAAAAAGTATGAACAGATACTTTCCCTAAAGAGATACACAGATGGGGCCAGGCGCGGTGGCTCAAGCCTGTAATCCTGGCACTTTGGGAGGCTGAGACGGGCAGATCACGAGGTCAGGAGATCAAGACCATCCTGGCTAACACGGTGAAACCCCGTCTCTACTAAAAAATCCAAAAAACTAGCTGGGCTTGGTGGCGGGCGCCTGTAGTCCCAGCTACTCGGGAGGCTGAGGCAGGAGAATGGCATAAACCTGGGAGGCGGAGCTTGCAGTGAGCCGAGATCCGGCCACTGCACTCCAGCCTGGGCAGCAGAGCGAGACTCCGTCTCAAAAAAAAAAAAGATACACAGATGGCAAATAGGTACATGAAAAGATGCTCAACACACCATCAGCCATTAGGGAAGTGCAAATTGAAACGGTAATGAGGTATTTCTACATGCCTATTGGGATGGTTAAAATTTTTTAAGCATAATACCAACTGTTGAAAAGGGTGTGGAGGAATACTCTCACTACTAATAATGAGAATGTAAAATGGTACAATCACTTTGGAAAACAGCGTGACAGTTTCCTAAAAAGTTAAAAATAGGGTGGGCACGGTGGCTCACACCTGTAATCCCAGCACTTTAGGTGGCCAAGGCAGGTGGATCACTTGAGGCCAGGAGTTTGAGACCAGCCTGCACAACATGGTGAAACCCCATCTCTACTGAAAATGCAAAAATTAACTGGGCATGGTGGCACATGCCTGTAATCTCAGCTACTCGGGAGGGTGAGGCAGGAGAATCGCTTGAACCCAGGATGGGGAGGTTTCAGTGAGCCAAGATCATGCCACCGCACTCTAGCCTGGGCAACAGAGTGAAACTCGGTCTCCAAAACAGAAGTTAAAATACACCTACAATATAATTCAGCCATTCTACTTCCAGGTATTGACCCAAAAGAAATGAAAGTACCCATCTATGCAAAAACTTGTACAAGATTGATTATTCATAGCAGCTTTACTTGTAACAGCCCCAAACTAGAAACAACCTAAATGCACATCAACAGGTGAATAGACAAATTGTGGTGCATCCATCTAATAAAATATTACTCAATGAAAAGGAGTAAACTACTGACACAGAACATGAATGAATCTCAAAATAATTATGGAGAGTGGTAGAAGCCAGACCATAAACGTAAATGCTGTATGATTCCATTTATATAAAATTCTAGAAAATGCAATCTAATCGGCCGGGCGCGGTGGCTCAAGCCTGTAATCCCAGCACTTTGGGAGGCCGAGATGGGCGGATCACAAGGTCAGGAGATCGAGACCATCCTGGCTAACACGGTGAAACCCCATCTCTACTAAGAAATACAAAAAATAGCCGGGCGAGGTGGCAGCGCCTGTAGTCCCAGCTACTCGGGAGGCTGAGGCCGGAGAATGGCGTGAACCCGGGAGGCGGAGCTTGCAGTGAGCTGAGATCCGGCCACTGCACTCCAGCCTGGGCGACAGAGCGAGACTCCGTCTCAAAAAAAAAAAAAAAAAAAAAAAAAAAAAAAAAAAAAAAAAAAAAAAAGAAAATGCAATCTAATCTAAAGTGACAGAAAGTAAATCAGTGGTTCCCTGAAGTGTACGGGGAGAGCCAAAGGATCCGAACAGGGAGGACCACAAAAAAAGGAACACAAGGACACTTTTGGGCATGCTGGATATGGTCATTATCTTGATTGTAGTGATGCTTTCACAGGTGTACCAATGTCCTAAAACTTACAATATTGTACACTTTAATTTTTGTTTATTTTTTTGAGAACAGTGTCTCACTCTATCGCCCAGGCTGGAGTGCAGTGGCATGATCTTAGCTCACTGCAACCTCCGCCTCTCGGGTTCAAGTGAGTCTCCTGCCTCAGTCTCCCGAGTAGCTGGGACTACAGACACCCACCACCACACCCGGCTAATTTTTTGTATTTTTAGTAGAGACAGGGTTTCACTGTGTTAGTCAGGCTGGTCTGGATCTCCTGACCTCGGTGATCCACCCACCTCGGTCTCCCAAAGAGCTGGGATTACAGGTGTGAGCCACCACGCCTGGCCGAAACTGTACACTTTAAATATGTGCAATTCATTATGTCAATTACCCTTTCATTAAACTCTTAATCTTTTAAAATATAAAGAGTAATAAATTCAATTAAAAACATGTCTAACCAATGTACAGCCTGCTTCATGTTGATTCAGTATTTTTCTTCTGCCTCTGGACAAAGAGACGAAAGCCCTCGACAAAATCTGACACCCTGTTTGGGAGTACCAAAATATATGACAGGCCCCAGCTCTGAGCTCCTCTGAATTTTTATTTAAATTATTATTTTGGGGAAAAAAATGACATGATTTTGATAAAACATTGAAGACTATTTCAAAAAGAAATGGTATAAATGAGGACATGATGAAAGTTACACTGACATCTCTGAGCCTGTACGTGGGAAGCCATGACTGCTGCTGTACCAACTTCACAGGCTGCTGAGGATGGAGAGTGTAGGGGCTGTTCTGTCACAGGTGGGTGTGTGCACTTGCACTGACTAAGTCATTCTGTCTGCCACATTGAATCTAAATAAAGAAACTTCCCACAGCTTCTCATTTCCCTACTATATTGCAGATCGAAACTCCTTTTGCATCCTATCTAAATTTGGAAGTCTTTTCCCTCCCCACTCTCCTTGTTCCCCCTCTGACCAATTCCATTGATATTTCCAATTATTTCTCCACCTGATGCTTTCCATAACATTAACTGCACACACTGGTTTCCATTTATCTGTACAGATTAAAACTGATGGTTGGCTTGGGTTTGCTACACTGAATCCATTAAAACTGTGTTCAATACTCGAAGACAAAACCTGTGCTCTGCCGTTTCACAAGGAGAAAGAGAGGCATGCTCACCATCTGCTGTTTCCAGCATGCTCCCGCTGCACCCCCGAGGAACACTTCTCACAGAAGCCACCTGCGGACGCTCAAAGTATGAATGCTCCACGAGGCCCGTGGTGACATCAGGAGGGGCAGAATGCAGATCTGCTTTTGAAAAACACACCCAAAATGAAAGTGGCTGTTAAGTCAAATGAGTATTAAGCTGCTCTTCAAACCCCAGTAGTCTAAAGCTCCACTAGCTGAGCTCTAAGTGGGGAGAGTGTGGTATTTTCATTAATTTTGTTTTCTTGGCTGACCAAACGCATTCTAGGACCCTATGAACTCCCAGACACGTTATGTAGACATCTGCGTGCATGTGGGTGGCTCAATACTCAAAGAGAGCCAGACTCAGAACCACCATCTTCAGCACACAGACAGGCACAGAGTAAACCTGCCTGTCACAATGGCCTGATGAGATTTCGGTTAGAAATTCCCTCAAGGGGCCAGGTGCGGTGGCTCACGCCTGTAATCCCAGCACTTGGGGAGGCTGACGTAGGCGGATCACCTGAGGTCAGGGGTTCGAGACCGGTCTGGCCAACATGGCGAAACCCCATCTCTACTAAAAACACAAAAATTAGCCGGACGTCGTGGCACATGCCTATAATCCCAGCTACTGGAGACGTTGAGGCAGGAGAATCGCTTGAACCCAGAAAGCGGAGGTTGCAGTGAGCCGAGATCGCGCCACTGCACTCCAACCTGGGCAACAGAGCAACGAGAGAGAGCGAGAAAGAGAGAAAGAAAGACAGACAAAAAGACAGACAGAAAGAAATAAATTCCCTCAAGGAAGCAGAAACAAATTTGAAATCAATTGTCATTGGTACATTTTTTTGTAACATTATGAAAAACATAGCCAGGCTCATACAAACTACTACAACCCCCAAAAAAGTATGTTGGACACCATACCTTTGCAGTCCTAAAAAAATACAACTACAGAAATTAAAACTTTCCCCACTGCCAGTTAAAATATCTGCAAAACTAAGAGACCACAATCAAGTTCTTTTTTTTTGAGATGGAGTCTCACTTTATCACTGCCCAGACTAGAGTGCAGTGGCACAATCTTGGCTCACTGCAACCTCCGCCTCCTGAGTTCAAGCGATTCTCCTGTCTCAGCACACCAAGTAGCTGGGATTACAGGCATGCGCCACCACACCCGGCCAATTTTTGTATTTTTTGTAGAGACGGGGTTTCATCATGTTGGCCAAGCTGGTCTCAAACTCCTGGACTCAAATGATCCACCCACCCTGGCCTCCTGAAGTCCTGGGATTACAGGTGTGAGCCACCGCACCTGGCCACAATCAAGTTCTTAAAGTAGAATTGGTGTAACATTTAAAAACAGACATTCGATCTGGAACATGTGTAAAAGTCACTCCTTCCATTGTCTGAATGTACATTTTTGTGTTTTATTTCCATGGTACAGTCTGTCTATCTGTTCAGAATGCGGCTGACTATAAGTTCCTATAGGAATTATGGTTATAATTGGGTCTACCACTAGGAAAGGCACTGTGTCTTTACAGACATTGTGTTCTATCACAATAATGAATACACAGATGCTTGTCCACTTATAAAAATCAACACTGGGGCCAACGCAGTAGCTCACATCTGTAATCCTAACACCTTGGGAGGTTGAGGCAGGCAGATCAGCTGAGGTCAGGAGCTCGAGAATGGCCTGGCCAACACGGCGAAACCCTGTCTCTACTAAAAATACAAAAATTATCCGGGTGTGGTGGTGCATGCTTGTAATTCCAGCTACTCAGGAGGCTGAGGCAAGAGAATCGTTTGAACCCGGGAGGTAGAGGTTGCAGTGAGCCGAGATTGCACCATTGCACTCCAGCCTGGGGGACAGAGTGAGACTCTGCCTCAAAAAAAAAAAAAGAAAAAAAAAAAAAAAAGAATCAACATTGGCTGTGCAGCGGCTCACACTTACAATCCCAGCACTTTGGGAGGCTGAGGCAGGAGGATCACTTGAGCCCAGGAATTTGAGATCAGCCTGGGCAACATAGCGAGAGTCCATCTCTTAAAAAAATAAATAAATAGCTGGGCATGGTGGCGGATACCTGTAGTCTCAGCTACTTGGGAGGCTGAGGTGAATGGATCACTGGAGCCCAGGAGTTCCAGGTTACACTGAGCTAGGACCATACCGCTGCACTCTAGCCTGGGCCACAGAGTGAAATCTTATCTCAAAAAAGAAAAAAAAAAAAAAAAAATCAGCACTAGTCTCTGTTAGGTAGAGACAGCTGGTAATGTTTAATATTTTAACAAAGGTACCTATTAGTATCACTGTGGTATTCCTAGGTACAATGCAAAGCAGTAACTTTTTACTAGGTTTGTATAAAGCTGTGAAGTATATGAAAGCACAAACTCACTATCTGCATAGCAGAATATACCTTCTGAAAAAATCTAAACTGTTAAGATTTTTCACAACCCTTAAAAAAGCCTGATGCAGATCAAATTAGCATTTTAAAGTATGTCTATCAGGAGGTTCTTTTAGTTTAAAAAGAAATTTCCCCACTCTTCCAAATCCAGCAAAAAGAATAAATGATTTTAAAAGTATATAGGGAAAAAAAGGTATACGTGGTATACACACATGTACTACAAGTAGTTTTAAAAATAGCTATATAATGGCTGGGAGCAGTGGCTCATTCCTGTAATCCCAACATTTTGAAAGGCCAAGATAGGAGGATCACTTGAGCCCAGGAGTTCAAGACCAGCCTGGGCAACATAGTAAAAACCCCATCTTTCCAAAAAATTTTTAAAAATTAGCTGGGCATGCTGGCATTTGCCTATAGTCCCAGCTACTCAGGAGGCTAAGGTGGGAGAATTTCTTAAGCCCAGGAGTTCAAGGCTGCAGTGAACTATGATCATGCCACTGGACTCCAGTGTGGGTGACAGAGCAAGACCCTGTCTCTAGGGGGAAAAAAAAAAAAAGAAAAAAAAAAAAACAAACAGCTGCATAAAAATAAACATAAACTACATTCAAAACAAAACAAAACTATAATTAGAAGTATTGCTTTTAAAAATAGGTATTTACATTTGTATAAAAATGCTTAATATATTTGATTTCCTTAATCCAAAACTGAAAGTGGTATTTTTAAAAATTATCTTTACCTGATACATTCTATCTCAAATGTTTTACTTAATATATTCTTCTTTTCATGTTTCTTTCCTTAGTTTAAATTGAAGACACATCTAGTGTTAGAAGCTAAAACAAAGGATGATTTCTGTAATAAGACGGAAGTTGACTGTTTTTGAGATTTAGAAATTCAAATTAACTATGCCCAACATTTAGGATGTGGGTAGCTACAATCTGTAGAAAATTGCAATCCTGTAAGCAAGGTATTAAATCAAGTCCAAGTTAAGAACTTTTTAAAAAATTTGTTAGAATTGATCACAAAATGTTGACGCTAGGACTAACAGGAAAGGAAGAGATGATTACAGCTGCATTTGCAGGAGTCAGGAGCTGTCTTCCATCAACACAGGTCATAAACCTACATTCTAAATAATTGCAGCCACGTCCTTTTCAGAGAATGAAAACATCTAATTCAAACACACATCAGAGTTAAATGCTTTGCTTCTAACTGGAAAGCTGAGGGCTGTATGGTTAAACATTCTGAACTGTGGCTAATTTTTCATGCTGAGTAAGCTTTTATTTCTAACCCACCAGGAAACGGTGTTGAGATGACTCAGCAATGGCTAATAAACTCAAGCTACAAATGTTTTGTTTGCTCTCCTGGACCATCTCACCTAGAAAGGAGATTCTGGGAGAAGAAATGAGGTAACAGAACATTTAAAATTACTGTTTTCCTGCCCCCGCCTCAGAATTGGAGTTAACTATGTATTTCTATAAAGTTAAATCACCAATGATGAATAGAGAAGGAAAACAATAGTGCAAAAGCTGTTTTCAAGGTATGGACTGTACACCTCCTTGAGGAAAGGTGGGCAGCAGCCTCTGGCCATGGAATACCCAGGAAAGCCACAGAAATAATCTGGGCAGGCTGTTTTCCAAAGAGGAGCTTTCTCTGTGGAAAATGCTGCCTTCTGCTGCCCTGGTAGTCTTGGCGTTCCTCTATGAGCTGGAAGCAGTTTAGAGACAGAGCAGGGCACTGCAAGCTTTCATCTGAGACTGACACCTCAGGAGAAGGACACATGTTTAATGGAAACAGATGTATTGACTCAAACAAATAAAAAATGAAGAGCAACAGTGATGCGCCCTACGGAGGATGCTGAGTCAGAAGCTGTGGGCCACTCAACATACCCAACTTTTCCCCAATCCAGCCAAATGACCAACGTCTTAGAAAAAAGAGCTCAGCACCCATGGGGACCCCAGCACAAACAACAGCATGTCACGAGTGTCACCATTTCAGTTTTGGCAGAAAAGCAACTAAAAGCAAAGAAAATGAATAGGAATCAAGAAAATTGGTATCAGCCCTGGCTTCACCACTTAGGTTGCTGTGCGATCTCAAGCAAGTTAAAATCACCGGACTTTTTTTCTTCCTTCCTCATCTGGGAAAAAAAGGAGGGGATTAAGATGAGTCTTCAACAATACTGATTTTATTTTATGGTACTTGTGCAAGAGTGTGTGTGGGTTTCACATGCCAGTTACATACAGTTAACTATGCTGCTGTTTTAGTTAAAAAATAGAATTTCAAAGAATGAAAGGTTTACACTTTTTTCATGTCTAAGATGAATGTAATCCAAGGGATTCTATGATTTGGGAAAGATCCATGCATCCATATGATTAGCTCTGACTGACACCTTTTCATGCCGAAGGCTGCCTAACTTGGTATCTGGAGGAGCGAAAGCCAGACCACACTGCAGCCGTCTACCCCAACCTCAGAATTCCAGCCGGGTACAGAGACAACCAATGGCCCTGCAGCTGTGAACATAGAGCCAAGATGAAAGGCACAGACAACAGAGAGGCAGCCAGGTCAAGGGTGATGATCACAGCCACCAGCAGGTATGGATGTGTGCTGACCATCTACCCCTGCACCTGCTGTGTGCACCAGCTACCCCTCAAGACCAGGAAGCTGTTATGACACTGAGAAACACTACACCCTTCTGGGGGACTATGAGAAATGCCCCATGCCTCAAAGGACTAGGACTGCCAAATTAAAGAAGTATCAAGAACTACTTTTGTTACCAAAAGGACATTTCCCAAATGAAAAATAAGGTAGGTCTTGATGGGGAAAAAATTTGCAACTGAGCTGTATTGTTCAAAAGGTTATTAGGGATTTAATCTAAATGATGAATTAACCAAATATTATCCCATTTCTCTCAAGTGCAATTATTAAAAGCTCAAAATCAATTTAATGTCTCAGGCAGAAAAAGCCAGCATGGGTTATCTGGGTTGTGTGACCTCAGTCACGTGGAGAGCACTCAGGCCTGCAGCTCAGTCTGCAGGGTGGCGCCTGGCTCAGGTGCCCTCTACCTGCTGCTCTGTCCTGGACACTCCTGACCCCGCTCTGCTGGCACCGGGGCCGCAGCAGCTTGTTACTGACCTATGTGGGTGTGGGCCTCACGGCCTGCGAGAGCAGTGGCAGCGGCGGCCCCCGGCGTGGCTGCAGCACTGGGAGCGGCGGTGGGTCTCCCTCCCGGGTGAGATGAGGTGGAGGATGCAGAGGATGAGGTGGACGAGCCCTGAATGACCCGGTCGAGCCAGGGCTCGACGCTGGAATGGCTCTGGAGCGGAGTGGAGGTGAGTCGCCCGGGTCGCCGTAAAGAGCCCTCATCTTCTGAGGCAGACGACGTGTCTGTGGTTAAAATAACGATGACAGGCATGATATCGGGATGAATCAAGAGGAGGACGGAGTTCCCACTTGCACTGGAGCCTCCCAGGCCTGTGTGCAGCATGCTTCTGTACACCTGGCACAGCTCTGCCCAGACAAAGCCACAGAGTCAGCTCAAAGCTCACCCTCAACCTAGAAGGGCGTGCAAGGAGCCCTACTGTGGGGAAAATGATTCAGAGAGAACTCAGCCACAGGGCACCACACACACTCAGTGAAGACAGCCTCTGATCTCCCAAACGGCTTCGGCATCTACCTCAGTGGGGGTGTCCCGTGAATATCCAGTGCTGCACTGCATGTCCACAGAGTCAGACGCCCTATCCACACACCAGTCAGCATCACCCGGGGGTGAGCCCGGGCCCAGCCCTACACCTTGGAGGCAATGAGAAGGCCTCCTGGCCTGTGCACGGCCCCAGCAACAACACGGTGGCCACGGGAGAACCGCAGCCCGGTCTACATGCATCCTTTCAGGGGAGTCAGGTGAACTAGCTCTACAAACAACTCCTTCCCCAAGAAAATGGCTTCAGTCAACAAAATTAACTGTACATTAAGGTTTCTTCAAGTCAGCATGAGTGAGTGTTTTATTATGGGTTTTACAATTATTAAAAAATTATTTTAAAATTGGATAGTGTCTACAGCTATGTTTAATAAAAACAATAATTTGACAGTCATTTCTAAGATTTTTTTCCAACAATAAACTTCTTTTAAGCAAGAAAGTGTTACCAAAACCACTAAATCATCTTGTGAATCTGGTGTGTTTGGTTTTATTGTGTAATATCTCCAAATGCATCAAACTAAAAATGGGTGTCACTATTTTTGTTACTTTAAATATACAACAATGCAAGTTCATGAATATGAAGTCATTAGACACTATCAACATCTTGCACAGTTTAAAAGGAAGACTAAAATACATTACTGCTAGAGAGAAACCTCATATAAAAGTTTTCATTTCTAATGGTACCAATAATAAAACAACAAAATCAACCCCAAAACTTTCCAAATAGTCTTATACTGTTGCATGTAAGTCCTGGTTACAACCTGTTAAGTTATAGGTAGTGAGATGAGAATAACTGTAAAATTCTTAATTCAGGAAGCTTTAGCTTAGTGCTTATTTTAGGTTCCTCTTAGTGTTTTAGGTTCCTCTCTTTACTAAAAAACATAAATAGCATCTTAGTGAAAGAAATTAAGATCCACACAAAAAGTCTTATAGAAAGCAAGTACCCATTTGGGTAAGAATACTATGTGCACCATAGATTTTCAGGTAAGGAATATGAGCATATGCAAACATTTTTAATCTCCAAATGTGTCCAATCTATACTACAGGCCAGACGCATATTCCAACTCAATGGGAAGTAAATAGGATAACATCAGGCCTGTGAAACACTCAAAAAAGCCACTCCTGACATTGTTTATCAATACCTGGAGGGGTGTAGGTTTCCACAGACGAATGCACAAGGACAGAACGTCTTTTCGAAGGCATAGGCATCTTCCTCTCTTTGTATTTGGCCAAAGCTGCTTGCACGGCTTCAGTGTGGACATCTACACAGGAAGGACAGCAGTAAAAATACTTTTTACAAGACTGGTTATAAAGTAACAAATTAAGTTTCATGTCTTTGTTTTCAGTGGGGGTAAAAGGAATAGAAGCTCTCTCTGTCTATCCCATTTGTTAGTCCTAGATTTCTTTAAATATTCCTTTGTTTGTAGATCTAACTTTGAAATCATGTAAATATTTCCATATTATAAATCAAAACTGAATAAAAGAGAAATCCCCAAAACTGAAAATAAAGCGAAACAAATGAGCCGAAATGTGTATCTTGTTGTTGGTTTAAACCTCGCTTGTTCAACCCCTGGCCCACAGGCCTCATACAGCTCAGGAGGGCTTTGAATGCAGCCCAATACAAATTCGTAAAATTTCTCAAAATGTTATTAGTTTTTTTTGCAATTTTTTCTTAGCTTATCAGCTATCATTAGTGTTAGCGCATTTTATGTGTGGCCCTGGACAATTATTATTCTTCCAACGTGGCCCAAGGAAGCCAAAAGATTGGACAACCCTGGTTTAAACTATTGCAGCTGACTTTAAAACACCGAAGTTAAACTGGTCAACCTCTACTTCCAGAAATATCTAATAAGAACAAAAGTAACTGTACAAAAAATGTTTAACTCTCTCATATTGTTGATAGCAGTGAGGACATTGTCATACAGATCTTTCGTGAGTCCTGTGGGATATGGCAAATGAAAACACTTGATAGTCTGATTCTACCATCCCTAGAGCTTGGACACTCATAAGGGAGAGGAGATACAAATGTAGATGAAAGAAGTAGGCTGGACACAGTGGCTCATGCCAGTAATCCCAGCGCTCTAGGAGGCTGAGGAAGGAGGATCGTTTGAGGCCAGGACCAGCCTGGGCACCAGAGCAAGACCACATTTCTGCAAAAAAAAAAAAAAGTTTTTTTTTTTTGAGATGGAGTCTTGCTCTGTCGCCAGGCTGGAATGCAATGGCGTGATCTCAGCTCACTGCAATCTCTGCCTCCCGGGTTCAAACGATTCTCCTGTCTCAGCCTCCCAAGTAGCTGGGATTACAGGTGCCCCCCACCACGTCCAGCTGATTTTTGTATTTTTAGTACAGATGGGGTTTCACTATGTTGGCCAAGCTGGTCTTGAAGTACTGACCTCATGATCTGCCCGCCTCCACCTCTCGAAGCGCTGGGATTATAGGCGTAAGCCACCGCGCCTTGCCCAATTTTTTTTTTTTTAATTAGGCAGGTGCAGTGGCATGCGCCTGTGGTCCCAGCTACTCAGGAAGCTGAAGTTGGAGGACCACTTGAGCCCAGGAGTTCCAAGCTGCGGTAAACTATGATTGTACCACTGCCTCCAGCCGGGGTGACACAGTGAGAACCCAAGAAAGAAAGAGAGAAAAAGAAGGAAAGAAAGGGAAGAAAGGAAGAAAAGAAAGAGAGAGAGAGAGAGAGAGAGAAAACAGGCACAGTGACTCATGCCTGTAATCCCAGCTACTGGAGAGGCTGAGGCAGGAGAATTGCTTGAACCCAGGAGGCAGAGGTTGTGGTAAGCCAAGATTGCGCCATTGCACTCCAGCCTGGGAAATGAGTGAAACTCTGTCGAGAAAGAGAGAGAGACAGAGAGAGAGAAAGAGACAGAAAGAGAGAAGGGGAGAAGGGGAGAACGGGAGGTGAGGAGGGGAGAGGAGGGGAGAAGGGGGGAGGAGGAGAGGAGGAGAGAGAAGAAAGAAAAGAGAAAGAGGGAGGGATGAAGGGAGGGAGGGAGAGAAAGAGATGAAGTACAGACCCTGCAGTTGTGAATCTGAATAGATTATGTCACTACAAACAAATGTGGTATCTTGTCTTTTAAAAGTGTGTCTTACCTCTGTACATTGAAAATGTCTACAAACCACAATCAGCCCAACAGCAATCAGCATCCCTAGTGCCCAGACTGTGCTCTTGAAACACCATCCTCACGTTAAAAAAAAAACGTGAGAAATGGCAGATTCTGGAGCAGGGGAAGAAATGCCCAGGATGAGCCTAGAACTTCTTATCCTAACAGCCAACCAGGAAGTGGTCAAACAACTCAAGCCAATTTGAAGAGATTCCCAATGGCGAAGAATGGGACAATCTGAGTATCGATAAGGAGAAATACTAGAATGGACTGAAACATCAAATATGATACTGATAAAAGAAAAGAAGAAAAAGGAAAAGAGGAAACAAAATCAATTGGTTACCACTGGAGGAGGCCAGTGACAACCTATTGTTCTGAAAACTAGTAAATAAATGGAAATAATTAAATATTCATCTTGACTTTCCTGTACCAAGTTGTAAATAACAGAAGTTTCTCTTTATGGAATTCTGGCATTTGAATGAAGAAGGAATGTCAGAATCTAAATTTCACCATTTTGCAGCCCAAAGGAAATCATTAATCTAAGAACTGAGAAAATCACTAGCTTCCAAGCACCACAGCAAAGAGCAAGAGTCAGGCCCAACAGGCCTCTTGGTGGAGGAACAAGGGCCGCTCATGAGTCTTGTAAACAGCTGAACATTGTAACCTGACTTTCATCAAATCTAGTGAGCTAAAAAGCATGTCAGAGACACCAAGAGGAACCATCAGACAAACATAGCTCAGCTTCTCCTACAAGCTAAGTTTCACAGAGGGTGAAAACACTTACCAACCAACTGCAATGTGAGCTCTTATTTGGATCCTGGGTCCAAATAAACTTGTTCTTTAGAAGCCGTATGAACATTGGCTGAATATTTGATATTAAGGAAGTATTTATTGTTAATTATTTTGTGATAATGGCATTATTTCTTAGAAATACAATCTTTTCAGATACAGAGACCAAGACCATTACGACATGAAAATGACAGAGATCAAGAATATTATGACATCTAAATGAAATAACATATCTGAGATTTGCTTTGAAACCATAAGGGAAGGGAGGAAGCAGGTAGAGTACAGATTAATCCAAGCCAGGGCATGGATGGCCGAGAATTTCTGGAGCTCAACTATGGGTCCAGGGGAGCTATCATACAAAGATGGCCAGTTTTGTAGACGCTTCAATTTTCCCCAACAAATGTCTGAAAACATTTAAAAATCTCACATTTAAATGGCTTGTAGGGCCAGGTTAAACCTTTTCCTACTCAGGAAAGGTGAAGAATTCACACCTATACATATGATAAAGGAAACTTATGGATATCAAAGGCATAGAACAATTCTAAAAGCTTCCAGAGAAAAAGAGTAAATCACCTTGAAAGATCAAGAAACAGATTGACAGTACTCAGTAGGATCACCAGGCACAAAAAAGCAACAGTTTTGAAGAAAAAAGTGTTAAACCTATAATTTTATATCTAGCCAGATTATCATTTAAACATGAAGATTTAATAAAAATATTATCAGACATACAAGGTTTGAAAAGCATTTCCACACAAGGACTTAACTGAAAATGCTCACGGAAAAAGGCGCTCACAAAAAGAGAGCAAGAAACAGACTGAGACCCTTGTGACGGATTTGGAAGTTACTATGATTCCCCTGCTTTAAACATTATTGCTGTCTTAGAAAAAAAGGAAAATAAGTATAGATTAAAAACTACCTAGAACTAAAAATATAGATAATATCAACATGATAGGGTATAACAACAGATCCAAAAATACTCAACAAACCCCAAGTATAACAAAACCAGCCAACGCGCATAATAATCAAATCACTCAATACCAGCGTCTTAGTCTGTTCAGCTTCCATAACAAAACAGCATAAACTAAGTGGCTTAAACAACACAAATTTATTTTCTTACTGGAGACTGGATGTCTGAGATCAGGGTGCCTCATGGTTGGTGTCTGGTGAGGGCTCTCTTCTAGGCTTACAGACATCTGCCTTCTAACCATTCTACTCATAGGGTGATGGGGCAGGGCGGGGGCCAGCAAGCTCTAGTGCCTCTTCTTTTTTTTTTTTGAGACAGTCTCACTCAGGCTGGAGTGCAGTGGGGCAATACTGGCTCACTGCAACCTCCACCTCCCAGTTCAAGCTATTCTCATGCCTCAGTCTCCAGAGCACCTGGGACTACCAGCATGTGCCATCACAACTGGCTAATTTTTGTATTTTTAGTGGAGATGGGGTTTTGCCATGTTGGCCAGGCTGGTCTCCACCTGCTTCAGCCTCCCAAAGTGCTGGGATTACAGGTGTGAACTACTGCGCCTGGCCAATGCCTCTTCTTATAAGGGCGCCAATCCCACTGTAAGGGCCCCACTCTCATGATCTCATCTAAACCTAATTACCTCCCAAAGGACCAAACTCCAAAGAGCATCCCACTGGGGTTAGGGCTTCAATATAGGAATTTTAGAGAGGATATAATCGAGTCCACAGAATAGTGATAAAGAGAAAAATCTTAAAAGTGCAAGAAGAAAAAAAGACGCATACAACAGAACACAGATAAGAAACAAAGTTAAAGGACTAACACTACTGATTTTAACATTATTAAGGTACGATCATCAAGAGAACACTGTTTTGCCATAAAGACAGATGAAGAGATCAACAGAACAGAACAGACAGTCCAGAAATAGATGCATGCATTTACGTGCAACTGCTTTTAGAAAAAAGTGCAAAGGGAATTCGCTGGAGAAAGCACAGACTTAAGGAATGGTCCAGGAACAGTTGAATATCTCCATGCAAAAAAATAAACTATGATCCATACCTTGTACTTACACTAAAATTAACTTAAAAAAAAATCACAAACTTAAGGGCACTAAAATGGCACTAAAAAACCTAAAACTATAAAACTTGTACAAGAAAACACAAGAGAGAATCTTTGTAATCTTGGGTTAGGGAAAGATTTCTTAAACACAAGAACAAAAGCACTATCCATTTTTAAAAAATAACTTGGACTTCATCAAGATTAAAAACTTCTGCTCTTCAAAAGATACTTTAAAGAAACACAAAGATAAATCACAGCCTGAGAGAAAATATTGGCAAATCCTATTTATGATAAAAGACCTGTATTCAAAAGATAAAGAATATACCTAGTATAAACTTCACAAGGGCAGAAACCAGTTTATTAACATCACTTCCATGAGCAGGAACAGGGTTGGGGAGAAGAGCCGGGACATGTAGAAGATTTGGAGGGACAGAAGGGAGGAGACATTTCCTAGGACCAGTCTCATGGAAGGCACACATGTGTGCATGCATCTGCATCCAGGCCTGAGGACAACAGTGCTCAGTGAAATGCTGAGGGCGGCCATCTCAGGATTCAGAGGTATCAGGTGAATTTTACCTCTGTCCTTAAATTTGGTACTTTTTTTTACATATTTAACACTAAGCACATTATTATTTACATAATCAGAGAAGAAGTTGTTTGCCACATGATAAAGTTTTTTATAAATGTATATCAAATTGGTAAGACATTATCTGGTCAAATATTTCTTAGATTATTTCTTTATACTCCCTGTTGGAAAAACATTGAAAATATTAATCTTCGTTTTCAGTATTCTTAAAACGACAATTATCCCTATTAAAATTTTTTCTGAAAAAGGCCTATCAAAAGAGCTTAAATGTGAAGAAAATATACAATCACACAGTGGTGAAAATATTAAATAGATAACGTGCTCAAGTTATTAATACATAAACTATAATAAAAAAACGTGAATTTTTTTCAATGGCTATTCTGTTAATTCCAGTAAAATATCAGAGACAAATTTAAATATTCATAAAAGCACTGCCAAACAGAGTGGCATAAATTTAATTGGAAGGAAATCTCCAAAATTAAAAAAACACTAAAACACCTACACCTAGCGGTAAAGCAGATCTGTAAAGCACAAAAATTATTAGTATCAATTTCAAAGTAAAAAGCATACAAAAGTTTTAAAGAAATTATTCTAGTAAGAGAGAGAAGACTTCTCTAGAAAGTTCTGTAGCCATCCCCTAAGAAAGTGCCACTAAAGCTACACCATGCATTAAAACAGACCGTGGTTACGTGAAGGTTAAATGTTTTTCTTGAAAAAAATATGATGATGTACATTACTGCTTATGTGAAAATAATTTCTTTGGCAGATATTGTGGCAAAGAAAAAATAACTGAAAGACTTCATGGCGAGAGTCCAAGGGCTCCAGGCCTGCCCACCTTCCCCACTGCCTAGGCTGTGACCCTACCTGACCGGAAGCGCTCATCCCTCGAGGCAGTGGGCCGAGACTTCTGCTGCTTGGGTGCAGCAGCCGTGGTCTGTGAGGGCCCAGGAATTCTATTCTCTGCTTGTAGAGATGGGTCTATTCCTGAAACACAATTTTATGGGAATACCTTGTGTGAACAATTTGCTTTTCCAATTATGAAAAAAATCCATTGAAAACAGCTTACATTTCTCATCTGTTGCATACACTCTATCAAAGAGCCTTTAATCTGGAAGTCAGTGATAGATGCATGAATGCTGTGGGTTAAGGGCAACATCCACTTCCATATTCTCCTCTCCCCACATCACCCTGCCCTGCCTCTCATGCACCATCTGTACGAAGGGTGATGATCAAACAGCTGGCCCTGTACCCTTGGCAGCACAGCACATGGCAGCTCACATCAGGGGTGGGAGCCGTGGTAGAAAGCCCTCCCAAAGCCCACTTCTGAACTGTGTTTCTAAGTCTGAAATGGCCTGTGCTGTTTGTCCCCAGCATTGTTCTACAGTGTCAGTAAACCCTGAGTGAGAAACAGCTCACCAGACCACCACCGGGGTCCACCACTAGCCCTCTGATAGAAACAGGAAAAAAGTGAAAAGGCAGAGAAGACAAGAGCGAGAGGGGCATTAGAATGATGGCTTCAGGGCAAAGTGCTCAGAGGCTGGGACCTGCTCAGGCCAGGCCAACTGCCCTCGCTGCACCGCCCACTTGCTCTGCCTCCAAATCAGGACAAATGAAGAGCACACTGTTCTCCACACTCCTTCACCAGGCCGTCCACTCTCCGGGCAGTGGTCCCCCGGCCACAAGACACATTACAGTGAGTGAAGGAATGGGGAGCAATTGTTCAAGTCACTAAACAAAATCCCTGGTATCATTTGAACCAATTTGCTGACATTTGCAAACAGCACAAAGCAAAACCTGCAGCTGTGCTTCAACAAAAATATGCGTTTAGCTTTAGCCTTTGTTTCAAAATGTCTCATAAAATTGGCCAGCAGGAATTCCAGTCCCACTGGCTCCTCCAGCCCTAACCACTCCCTGAAGAGGCAGAGTCCATGCTGCCTCAAACCTGGGCAGGTCAGTGACTGCCCCAACAAGCGCAGTGTGGCAGAAGTGATGCTGGGTGACCTCCAAGGCTGGTCATGAAAGGCGACACAGCTCTACCTGGCTCTCTGCAACACCACACACCAAGTCTAGAGTGTTAAGCCCCACAGTGGAGGGGCCACATGAGGACAGAGGGAGACACAGGCAGGGCTGGGGAGCCAGGTGCTGGGCAGCAGGAGTCTCCTCACCCCAACAGCCACAGCTGTGACCGAGGAGCCCTCACAGGATGTTGGCCCAGGACTTGAGCACCCAGCTCTGGCTCTGTGGACAGGGACAAGGTAACATTTGAGCTAGGCCTACACTGCACATTTTTGAGCAGAACAGATGCTGCTGATGTTGTTCAAGTACTATGTACATTTTGGGGTGGTCAGTGCTGTGGAGAATGGGAACACTCTCTACAGAAATTGGTATTAGCCCTTCAAAATGTGAGCATACATACACACACGTGTGTGTGTGTGTGTGTACAAAACACATATTGAGCAGAGCCCTACTGACTTTTGGCTTTTTGTGACTGGATAAAACAACTTTAAAGTTCACAATGGACAATACCGAGTCTTACACCTTATGGATGATAGACAAGCATGCTGTAAAGTGACGTATACACAAATGGACTTCCTTACACTTGTATTCCAAAATATGCGTCCTTTTATTCTTTGAGATAGATTCATTTATTCAACAAAGATACACGACCCAATGTGAAATTACTGGATGAAGGAGTAGATATATTTTTAACTTAACAGATATGAAGAGGTAACTTTCCAAAAAGGTTACAGCAATTCACGCTCTGACAAGCAATGTATGAGAAAGTGCCATTTCCCCACTCTCTGTCAGCACTAGATGTTATAAAAAGTTCTAGAATTTTGCCAATGTGATAAGAGAAAAATGGTGCCTTTTAATTTGCATTTCCATATCTACCACTGAGGTTGAACAAAATTTAATATTTATTGCCTATCCACATTTCCTGTCCTTTGGATTTCTGTTATGTCACCCAACTAAAGACCCCCACTAAAAGACCAGGAAGCCTCACTCCTTGTCTGCTGTGGACACCCTGAACTGTGTACACACACAGAGCTGTGGCCTGGCGTGTAGCAGCTCAGTCATTCTGAAATGTTCTCATTTCTAGGGAGCCTGTCACACCTGTCCATCTTTTCCTTTCTAGCTTCCAGGTCTCCTATCTTGCCTATGAAGACAATTCCTACTAAAAGGGGTGTTCAAATAGTCTCCTGAATTGTATGTTTTTATAATTAAAAACATATTTAGAACTTTAATTATTCTGAAGTTTATGTTCACTAATGGTGGGGAGGAGGAAGAGGGTTCTTGCCTGCAGAAGGACAGTACCAGCTATTAACCCTTCCTCCTTCACATCCTCTCAAATCACTTCTGCACTTCTTCTCTTTCACTGACTGAGTTGTGTACTCTGCACACTGACATCCTCCTGTTGTGACTATAAAGCGTACACAATCAGGTTTAGCATCTCAAACGCCAGTCCTTTATCACCAGTGTTCTTTTTCAAAAATTGATGGGCTACTCTCAGAACTTTGCCCCTTCTAATGGGTCATTTCCAATCCTAGGTTTAGGAAAACCTCAGGCCTGGTATTCAGACTGGACTACATTATGTTCACACATTAACTCGGAATCTGCCAGTTTTATAGGATGTATTAAGTTTTTCCAGTTAGGAAACTGATATGTTTCTTCACATATTAGGGTCTTGGTTATTTCTTTCAAATAGATTTTACGATCCTAACATAGGTTCTTTCTTACTAAATGCATTAATAAGCATTTGACAGTTTGTTTTCATTATGAGTAAGATTTTTTCATATTTGAAAACAAGAAATATTGCTACAGAAAAGTCACATATTTGCCTTCTATCTTCATATCTATCAAACCAAAATCACTTACTAATTCTAACAGTTACATGAGCAGTCACATGAGTTTTTAAGGTATAAAATAATATCACCTATATTTAAAGATGATTATCTTTTGTTCTCTAATATTTATTCTGCTTTGTTTTCCGTCTCACTGCATCAGCTGTGACCACCCACATAATGTGTAATAAGAATGGGCTGGCCAGCATTTCTGTTAACTCTTTTGGAATGGAAATGGCTACAGTATCTGATTGTTTAGTTTGATGATTGCTGGTGATTTTGGACAAATGGGCTTTAAAGATATTTTAATAGTTTCCTTCAATCCCAATTTTACTCTGAGTTTGTTTTTATTTTGGATGAATAAATATCAGCACACAAAGAGCCTCATCAATCTTCTTGTTGTTGATCTGTTATAAAATATATCATACTAATACAGGCAATATAAAGCATGTATACAGTTTAAGAATATTATTAAGAAACAATCAATGTAACCACCACATAGGCTACGAAACAAAACACTCAGTGCCTTAAGGGGTCCCTGTGACCCTCTGCAATCTAACTTCCATGAGGAAATGGTGTGCTGGTTTCTGTGAAAACCATTTCCTTCTCTGTCTGGACTCACCACACAAGGTCCCTAAGTATTAACAGCTCGGTTTGGCGTCTTTTTTAAAGCTTGTACTGGCTATATGCCTTTGTAATTCCTTCCTTCATCCCTACGATGTTTACAAGATTCATTCTTGCTGATGCATGTGGGTCTTTAGCTTTCTGCTGTATGAATTCTGTTGATGGGTATTTGAGTTCTTGGCAGTTTACAGATATAATGAACATTTTTGTACAAGAGAATAAGGTGCAAACAAACAGGAGTTTCTCTAGGGCAAATATGTACCTGAAGAACTGCTGCACCTCTTCAACTTTACTATGTAATACTAGCTGCCTGCATCCTACCGATCGAATCCTCTCCAACAGGATAGCTGGCTGTGGTTACAATGTGCCTTTCTGTGATTACTAGTGAGGTTAAACATCTTTCCATTTGCTCACTGGCTATTTGGATTTTCTGTTATGAAATAACCTATTTGAATCTTCATCCATTTTTCTACTAGATTTTTTCTTATCATGTTGGGAAACTTTCTGGCTATTAAGTTTAAACTAATTAAATTAAGGGAAAGTGTGGTGGCTCACACCTATAATCCCAGCACTTTGGAAGGCTGAGGCAGAAAACTCGCTTGAAGCCAGAAGTTCAAGACCAGCCTGGGCAACATAGCAAGATCCCATCTCAATCAATAAGCTGGGTGTGGTGGTGCACACCTGTAATCCCATGTACTCAGGAGGCTGAAGTGGGAGGACTGCTTAAACCCGGGAGTTTGA
Source organism: Theropithecus gelada (assembly GCF_003255815.1). Classification (NCBI taxonomy): domain Eukaryota; kingdom Metazoa; phylum Chordata; class Mammalia; order Primates; family Cercopithecidae; genus Theropithecus; species Theropithecus gelada. Next base: position 16,660,213 of record NC_037670.1, read on the forward strand.
GATTGCAGTGAGCTATGATCACACCACTGTGCCCCAGCCTGAGCAACAGAGTGAGACCTTGTCTCTTATGTGCAATCATCATACATGGCTGGTGTTTCATATACTGGACAATGCAGTTAGAGAACAGGTCCGTTACTGCAAGAAGTTGTACTCGACAGCACTGCTTGGTACATTCTGGACGCTAGTTCTTTTTTTTTTTTTTTTTTGAGATGAAGTCTCACTCTGTCTCCCAGGCTGGAGTGCAGTGGCATGATCTCAGCTCACTGCAACCTCCACCTCCCAGGTTCAAGCAATTCTCCTGCCTCAGCTTCCTCAGTAGCTGGAACTACAGGTACGCGCCACCATGCCCAGCTAAGTTTTGTATTTTTTAGTACAGTCGGGGCTTCACTATGTTGGCCAGGTTGGTCTTGAACTCCTGACCTCATGATCCCCCCGCCTCAGCCTCCCAAAGCGCTGGGAATACAGGCGTGACCCACCGCACCTGGCCTCTGGATACTACTTATTTGTGTTACAACTATCTTCTCACACTCTGTAGTTTGTCTTTGCAATCTCTTTATGATGACGTTTGAAAAAAAGAAGTTCTTAATTTTAATGTGGTCCAATTAATCCTTTCCTTTATGGTTCCTGCTTTTTGGCACCTTTAGTGACATCAAAAAATCCTATCTTGAGATGGTGACAATTTTCCTATAAGATTTTCTAAAGGCTTTAAAGATCTTTCACATTTAGGCCGAATACATCTGGAACCGATTTTTGTCTCCAATGTCATGTGCTTTACATATGGACAAAGAACTATGCCAGCACCATGCCTGCCACACTGCTATTCCCATGTGCAAAGTCCACGCATGTATGCATCTGTCTGAGCTGTCCACTCTGTCTTAGTGACAATGGCTTTATAGTAACTCTTCATATCCTTATTGGGCCAATCTTCTCGCCTCATTCTTTTTCGAACATATTTTGGGTCTCTTGACCTTTTATACTTGGATATACATCTCAGAACTAACTTGTTAAGTTACACACACACACACCCCCCTATTGAAATGATGAATGCACTGAATCTACAAATCAATCTAATGTGGCAAGAATCTTTACAATGGATGCTCTAGCCCCAGTAAGGAAATGTGCAGGCTGTTCATAATCATAAAAATAAAATAAATCCTCTTTGGGAATGAGATCTGAGATCTGTATCAAGCCAGAGCTTTAAATTATAATCTATGCCTTTGAATTTTATTATTTAATATTAGACGCATATTTTTCAAGACCAGGCTGGGCAACACAGCGAGACCCTGTCTCCATCAATAATAAACATATACCAGTGTTTAAACTTGGTTTAACATTGCTAACAAATGTTAAACTCTAAAAACAAGTTAAAAATCAAGTCTTATAAAACAATATAATTGCTATGTAACATCTGAGTGTATTGACCTTACCTTGAATAAGCGGTATATAACGTGCAAGCAGCTTTGCCCTTTTCTTTTCATACCCTTTTTGAGTGATGTCACCTAAAACAACAATGGAAAAAAGAATTACATTTCTTCTACAATTGCAAACTTTTAGAATTAAAAATTAATTCATGATTGAAAAACTGGAAACACTAATGTCTTTCCACGAAGTGATAGGACAAATAAACTATGATGGAATCATAGTATCCCATAAAATGGAATACCACTCAGCAGTAAGAAAGGAACAAACTACTGATACACACGGCAATTTGGATAGATCTCACATGCATGCTGCTGAGTGAAAGAAGCCAGACTCAAAAGGCTGTATATGGAATCCTCAATTTTTAAGACATTCTGGAAAAGATACAACCATAGAATCAGAGACAGATAGTGGTTGCCAGGGTCTGGCAGTGAGGAAAGGACAAGGGAATTTTGAGGGTGGTGAGGAAAGGACAAGGGAATTTTGAGGGTGGTGAGGAAAGGACAAGGGAATTTTGAGGGTGGTGAAACTGCTCTACGTCGGGAGTGTAGTGGTGGTTACATGAGTATATGCACTTGTCAAAAATCTGTACCATTACAGAAGAGTAAGGGTGAATTTTACTGTGTATAAATAATTCTTCAAATTTTAAAAATTGTGATCACCATCCCCTGGGAGCTTGCCAAAATCGCAGACTCTGAGGCCACACCCAACTGACAGAATCCAAAACTGCACTTTATTGAGACCCTCCAGTCATTCCTGTGCAGGTTCAAGTTTCACAAGTATTGCAATAATGGACCCACGGAACACAAGTCCTCCCAGGCCAAGGGGTGTCCTTGGGAAAGGAGGAAAAAAGATGGCTGTTCCAATAAATTATCATAAGGAAAAATAGCCTGAAAACAAATTGAACCACCTAGGAATGAGGTAGGAAACGCACCATCATGGAAACACTTCTTAACCTAAGCACACTATTTGGGTTCCTACACATACCTGGAAGTTCTTTTTTTTTTTTTTTTTTTTTTTTTTTGAGACGGAGTCTCGCTGTGTCTCCCAGGCTGGAGTGCAGTGGCATGATCTCGGCTCACTGCAAGCTCCGCCTCCCGGGTTCACGCCATTCTCCCGCCTCAGCCTCCCAAGTAGCTGAAACTACAGGCGCCCGCCACCACACCCGGCTAGTTTTTTGTATTTTTAGTAGAGACGGGGTTTCACCATGTTAGCCAGGATAGTCTCGATCTCCTGACCTCGTGATCCACCCGCCTCGGCCTCCCAAAGTGCTGGGATTACAGGCTTGAGCCACCGCGCCCGGCCTCATACCTGGAAGTTCTAACAGTGGATCTGTGATGCTTTGAAGACTTTATTTAGACCAGAAATATATATTACAATTCTCATGATTAGCCTGTCCTCTGGGTGAACATGGTGGAGTTTTTAGTGTTTTGTAAGACCTTCCTTCTCTCAAAACAAACAAGCAAAGCAGTAAGGCTGCTGTGAATCAAAAGACACAGGCTGATGTCGCTTATTGAGTACACAACTGAGTATTTCCGTTAGATGAATTTTTTATTGTAGGATTTGTTGTGTGAACAGATTGACACCGTTGAATATGTGACATCTAAATCAAGCCTCAGTGGAAGCCTCTGCATAGGCATTAATATGCCATCCTACAGAAGAAGAGCCTGAGCCACAGCCTGTGGGCCAAACAGCTGCTCTGGCCCAGAGTCTACCACAACCTCCCCACCTACTCCACCCTACACTGCACCCAAGCCCTGCCCTCTGCACAGAGCCTCTGCTTTATGAGCTCACTTGGCTCCTCCCACGCCTCTTATGCTTATCTGTCTGTCCTTCCATTTATTTATTCCCTGTGCCCCCACTGTGTTCCATCCCTTCAGATAACTTTTTTTTTGCATTTAGTGTCTTTTAGACATATTTTCCTATAATTTTTTACAGTGTCTTTTGGAAACTTTTCTATAGTGTCTTTTAGAATATATTCTGCAGAACTCATGCTGCTTTGTGTCTGTGTATTTTTAATTGACCTGAATGGCATTATATTATAAATGACTGTTTTCTTCCCTAAGCCTTCCATTTTTAAAACCAACCCTTCCTCAATGCAATGAGCACACCTGATCTACTGCACTGACCTGGGTGCCCCTTGGAAGTACATCTTCCTTGTTCACCCCTCACCCTATCACAGGACACCCCCAGGTCCAGAGCCAGCCACTGCCTACACCAACATGCTCAGTGCTGCAGTGACAATCCTCATCAGGTTCAGCACATAACTGTACAATTTCACTTATTAAGTTTCAACTTGCACACAACTTTTTAAGGTTTAGAAGGCAGTAATTTTCAAATGCGCATGTGCATAAGAGAGGCAATTAACCTGCATCACAGACGTACGAAATGTGGCTCTGGCTAAACTCCACTACTGCAGAAGAAGCTCCCTCAGGATCACAGACGCCAAATCCGAACTAATATCACCAAGTCCTTCACGTGGCAACACAACTTCTAAAAACCCATTCTCAAAAGCACTCAACTACCCCTTCAGTTCACAGGAACAAGGATGAGTAGTGCACACTATATGTGATGGCAAATAAGGCAAAACAATCTAATTGTCTGTCACCAAAACGAAATAAATATGCTGCCAAACATCCGTACTACAGGATTCTGTCAATCTTAAAAAATAAAATAAAATCCTGTTATTTGTGGGGCCTCACTTACATGGATTCATGTAAGACATCACTTACATGGATTCATGGTATCCTACTGGCTAAGAAGAGCAGGTTGAAAAACAATATATATATAGAATGATTCCATTCTGATCAAATAAAATTAAGCCTGTATATTTACTTAGTAGTTGTGTATACTTGTATATACACAGAAAATGTCCAGGAAGGATGCACAACTAATTATTAACAGCATTTTCCCCTGTGGAGTGATTTGTCTTTGGGTAGGGTGAGAGACAGATTCATTTTTTACTTCATATACTTTTATTCTTTAAAATTTTTAGACACATAATCCTTTGTAATTAAGAATGTATGGAAGATGGTTTTGACGATGTGTAATGGCTACATAAGATGTTATTGGGGGTAACTAGATGAATTCCATGTATTATTTTTGCAACTTCAAGTCTAAAATTATTTCAAAGTAATATGTTTTAAAATATATGGAAGAGATTATGCAGAATTGTTTTCTTTTTTAGATGTCTCATAAAATTTGCCAGTGAAACCATATGGTCTTACAGGTTTATTTTCCTGGTTTTAAACTATGAAATTAATTTATTTAGTAGTTATAGGACTATTCAGGTTTTGGCTTCATTATTGATGAGTTCTGGGGGGTTGTGGCTTTCAACAAATTGGTACCTTTCATCTAAGATGTTGAAAATAGTCATGTGGGCCAGGCGCGCTGGCTCACACCTGTAATCCCAGCACTTTAGGAGGCTGAGGTGGGTGGATCGCTTGAGGTCAGGAGTTCAAGACCAGCCTGGCCAACATGGTGAAACGCCGTCTATACTAAAAATAGAAAAATTAGCTGGGCATGGTGGCACGCGCCTGTAGTCCCAGCTACTTAGGAGGCTGAGGCTGCAGAATCACTTGAACCTGGGAGGCAGAGGTTGCAGTGAGCCAAGATCATGCCACTGCACTCCAACCTGGACAACAGAGAGAGATTCTAAAGAAAGAAAAGAAACAGACAGAGAGAGAGAGAGAGGAAGGAAGGAGAAAGAGAGAACGAGAGAGAGAGAGAGAGAGAGAGAAAGTAGTGTCACTTAACGATGGGAGTACATTCTGAGAAATGCATTGTCAATCAATTTCACTGTGGTACAAACATCATTTGAGTCTACACACACAAACCGAGATGGTATAACCGATCGCACCGACGCCGTACGGTAGAGCCTGTTGCTCCTAGGCTACAAACCTGTACACTATGTTATTGTGCTACATGCTGTAGGCAATTGTGACACAATGGTATTTGTGTGTTTAAAATATTTAGGCCAGGCACGGTGGCTCGCACCTGCAATCCTAGCACTTTGGGAGGCCGAGGAGGGCAGATTGCCTGAGCTCAGGAGTTCGAGACCAGCCTGGGCAACACGGTGAAACCCCATCTCTACTAAAATACAAAAGATTAGCCAGGTGTGGCAGCGTGTGCCTATAGTCCCAGCTACTTGGGAGGCTGAGGCAGGGGAATCTCTTGAACCCGGGAGGTGGAGGTTGCAGTGAGCTGAGATCGTGCAACTGCACACCAGCCTGGGCCACAAACCAGGCTGTCTCAAAAACCAAACCAAAACAAAACAACAACAACAACAAAATATATATTTATAAACACAGAAAAGGTACAGTAAAAATATGGTATAAAAGATGAAAAATAATACACCTGTATAGAGAGAGCATTTAACATGAATGGGGCTTACAGGAATGGAAGTGGCTCTGTGTGAATCACTGAGGGGTGAGTGACTGTGAAGACATTACTGTACATGACTGTAGACTTAATACTCTGTACACTTAGGCTACACTACATTTAGAGAAAAACATTTTCTTTCTTCAATAATAAATTAACCTTAGCTTACTGCAGCTTTTAAAAAACGTTTTAACCTTTATAATAACACAGCTTGAGATACCAACACATTGTATAGCCGTACAAAAATATTTTCTTTCTTTATATCCTTTTTCTTTTTTTTTTTTTTAAGAGACAGGGTCTTGCTGTGTCTCTGAACAGACAGGCTGGAGTAGTGGCAGAATCATAGCTCACCACAGCCTGGAACTCCTGGGCTCAGGCAATCCTCCCACATCAGCCTCCTGAGTAGCCAGGACTGCAGGTGCTATTCTACCACACCCAGCCAATTTTTAAATTTTTTGTGGAGACTGGGTCTTGTCATGCTGTCTAGGCTAGTCTCCAACTCCCAGTCTCAAGCAATCTTCCCACCTTGGCTTCCCAAAGTGTTGGGATTACAGGAATGAGTCATCATGCCTAGCTTACAAGCTTTTCTGTATTCTTTAAGTTTTGTGGGGTTTTTTGTTGTTGTTGTTTTGGGGCTTTTTTTTCTTACTTTTAAAACTTTTTTGTTAAAAACTAAGACACACACATTAGCCTAGGCCTACAGAGGGTTAAGGTCATCAGTAACACTGCTTTCCACCTCCACATCTTAACCTACTGGAAGGTCTTCAAGGGTAATAACACATGGAAGCTGACACTTCCTATGATTATAAAGCCTTATTCTCAAATAACTCCTGAAGGGTCTGCCTGAGGCTGTTTGGCAGTTAACCTTTTTAAAATATAATAAGAATATACTCTAAAATAACAATAAAATGTACAGTAAACACAAAAACCAGTAACATTCATGTGTTATCATTACCAAGTATTATGTACAGCACATAATTATATGGACTAGATTTTTAATAGATTGGCAGCACAGGTTTGTTTACACCAGCATCACCACAAACATGTGAGTAATGCGTTGTGTTACAATGGCTACAAGGTCACTAGGTGGTAAGAATTTTTAGCTTTATCGTGATCTCACACAGCCACTGTTGTATATGCGGTCCATCGTTGCCTGAAACATCTATTGGGCATACGACCAGATATGGATACAGTTGTTCACAGTACTCCCTTACCATGCTTTAATGTCTGTGCACCCTATACAGATAGGCCTCTTTCATTCCTGACTTTGGTAATTTGTGTCTTTGGTAATTGGTATTTTTTCACTGTCAGTCTTGTTAGAGGTTTATCAAACTGAGCCAGGTTTTGGTTCTACTGTTTTTTGTTTTTGTTTTTTTGAGACAGAGTGTTGCTCTGTCACACAGGATGGAGTGCAGTGGCGCAACTGGCTCACTGCAACTTCCGCCTCTCAGATTCAAGCTATTCTCCTGCCTCAGCCTCCCGAGTAGCCGGGATTACCGGCGTGTGCCACCACGCCTGGCTCATTTTTGTATTTTTAGTAGAGATGGGGTTTCACCATGTGAGCCAGGCTGGTCTAGAACTCCTGACCTCAAGTGATCCAACCCCCTCGGCCTCCCAAAGTGCTGGGATTACAGGTGTGAGCCACTGCGCCCGGCCCCACTGATTTTTTCCTATTGTTTTTTCTGTTTTCAGTTTCACGGATTTCTGCTATTATCATTTTCCTTCTGTTAAGAAACACAAAACCATAATGAGATACCACTATATGCCTATTCAAACAGCTAAAGCTTCAAAAATACTGACAATGTCAAGTGCTGACAAGGACTGTGAAGCAATAGAAACCCATATATTGCTGGTGGGAATGCAAAATGGTACAGCCACTCTGGAAAACAGTGTGGAAGTTCTTTATACAGTAAAGCAAACACTCACCAGATGACCCAGCAATTCCACTTGATTATCTACCCTAGAGAAGTAAAAACTTGTGTTCACATAAGAACATGTACACAATTGTTTATAGCCACTTTATTCTTAATCACCAAAAAACTAGAAACAACCCAGATGTCAAGTGAATGGATAAAGAGACTGTGACATAACCATACTATGGAAAACTCCTCGGCAATAAAGAGGAACAGACTACTGATACCTGCAAAAATGTGAATGAATTTCAAAATACATTACGCTGAGATCAAGAAGCCATTCTCGAAAGGTTACATGCTGTCTGATTCTATTTATAGGACATTTCTGAAAAGATACACCCATAAGGATAGGGAACAGATAAGCTAGGAGACCAGAAGACTGCAGAGGGATAAATGAGGAGTGTTTGGGGATGATGGTGCTGCTCTTCCTCCTTTTTGGTTTTTTATTATGTTTTAGAGTCAGGGTCTTGCTCTGCCACCCAGGCCGGAGCGCGGTAGCATAGCTCACTGCAGCCTCGAACTTCTGGGCTCAAGCAAATCAGCTTCCCAGAGTCTGAAAGGAGAGTCTGACAAAGAAGTACTTCACGCAGCTAGCAGCTGGGTGACTCCACAATGGACCAAGTGTGGCTAAGGAAGAAGCACCCCAAAAGGGCATGACACAATGGCTGGGAGCCCCAAATGCCCCGCAGGTTCCAATCCAGTACAGTACAGTCTGCCTTTGGTCAGGTCACTTTGACCACCTCCAAGGTGGGCACCAGCCAGAAATCAGATACACACCACAGACCTTGGACCCAAGTGAGCTGGACACAGCTGCCAGTGTTTATTCCTTTGGAAAGGTGTTGGCCTTTGCTTTGCTGCCAAAGAAGGGGTCCAGAGTCTACTAGGTCCCAACTTGGGCCACACAAGCTTACCCAGGATCCCAAAGCAAGGCCTCTGTGCCATGGCAGCTGGGAAAGCCCCCAGCTGCCACTGGACTAGACAGGTCCTACTGGAGGTGCCCACACAGAGGAGGAGGAAACAATAAAATGAGGGATGATCCATACCTGATATGGTCTGGCTCTGTGTCCTCCCGACTCAAATCTCACCTTGAACTGAAATAATCCCCATGTTCAAGGTGGGAGGGACCCAGTGGGAGGTACCTGAATCATGGGGGCAGGTTTTTCCCCATGCTGTTCTCTGGATAGTGAGTAAGTCTCACAAGCTCTGATGGTTTTATAAAAGGGCAGTTCCCCTGCACATACCCTCTTGCCTGCCACCATGTAGGATATCCCTTTGCTTTCTTCATCTTCCGCCATGATTGTGAAGCCTCCCCAGCCATGTGGAACTGTGTGTCTGCTAAACCTCTTTCCTTTATAAATTACCGAGTCTCGTTTTACGTCTTCGTTAGCAGCATGAGAACACACTAATACAATACCTGACCACAATAAAAATTGAAGACAGATGCCACAAAAAAATATAGGCAGTCTCCAAGCTTGTGACACAGAACAACAGGTGAAGAAAATCTGTGAAGAGTAATATTTTGCATGGTGGCACCATTCACTGATAACAGTTGTTCTTATACTTAATATAAGCACGTAGAGATTTCACTTTTCAAGTCTAAAAGTTTCCAAACACAGGGGTCTTAAATATGCAGATCTAATACACAAAAGCAGAGCCTATCTGACTACAATTTAAATTATTTATGCAGCCAAGCATGGTGGCTCACATCTGTAATCCCAGCACTTTGGGAGGCCAAGGTGGGAGGACTGTTTGAGCCCAAAAGATAGAAGCCACGTTGGGCAACATAAAGAGACCCTGTCTCTACAAAAAAAAGAAAAAAACCAATTAGCTGGCTGTGATGGCACATGCCTGTAGTCCTAGCTACTAGGCAGGCTGAGGTGGGAAGATTGCTTGAGCCCAGGAGTTCAAGGCTGCAGTGAGCTATGACAGCACCACTGTACTCCAGCCTGAATAGCAGAATGAGACCTTAAAAAAACAATATAACAAATAAATTATTATGCTTAACACTGGAGTGCAGAGATGCTTCCGCAGTAGTGTTTGCATGTCCATTGTCTCATTCATTTGTAATTAAAAGCAGACTTTTAAAATATTTAGTAAATACTCTTTTATTTCGAAGTTTTTGATAAAATATGAAAAACATGTTCATTAAACTGAATACATACACACACATAGGAACTCCATTTATGGCACTGACAAAATTATAGCACTCAGACCAACTCTTCCAATGGGAACTAAAAAGATCGCACTAAAATTTTTCTTTAAATCTAAAGACATTACAGAAGTGAAGAACTGAGGACCAAGTCAAGTCAAAAAGTAATCACCAGGTAGCTGAAGTGGGCGGAACTCTGACAGACTCAGAGAGTTCATCGAGGAGGAGGTGCCCTAGAAAGCATCCCAGGTTGTTTGTTGGGACTTAGAAGGACCATACCTTGCGTATGAGCTAAAAATAGAGCAGCACCCGTAAGGACTGGAGCCAGTTTCAAACCACTTTCTCTACATGTAGATTAAAGTGATCTTGGATTGCACGTACTCCCAACCTATCTACCTATCAGATGCAAAAGTAAGCCCTTTGTGGTCACACATTATCACTATATAGACAACGTCTGGCATTTGATCAGAGATAATTAGGTACATATGGCAGCAAGAAGCGATGACTAAAATCCATAAAAAACAATAATAGAAAGCTATACAAAATAGAACTTTAAAATAACCATAATCAATATGTTTAGGGAATTAAAAAGCAGGATTGTGAATTAAAAAAAAAAAAAACATAAATTCTAGAAGTGAAAAATACTGTATCTCAAATCCAGGAATAAATTTAATGAAAGGTGTGCAAGACCACTACCCAGAAACCAAAAACATTAAAACATTACTGAGATAAATTAAAGAAGACCTAAAGAAATGAAAGGATATACCACGTTCATGAATCTGAAGACTCAATACCGTCAAGTGTAATTTCTCTCCAAGTGGATCACAAGAATCAGTCTGAGTAATTCTTGAAATTTTTTTGCATGGAAATTGACAAGCTGATTCCAAAGTACACAGGGAAATACAAAGGGCCAAGATTAGCTAAATCAAACTGGAAAAACAAAATAAAAGTAAAAGGGCAGACTTTACCAAATATGAAGACACAATGGAGTAGGTGCTAAGATAAACAAGTGGAATAGTGCAACAACACAGCAGAAATCAGCCCAAAGCAGCAGGGGAAAGACAGCCTCTTCCAAATGTTCTGAGTCAACTAATTACCCAACTGCAATAGAAATGAAATCACTCTTCCCTCACACCATGCATAAAATTAAATTCCAGGTGAATTATGCATCTAAATGTGAAAGATGGCCGGGTGTGGTGGCTCACGCCTGTAATCCCAACATTTTGGAAGGCCAAGGCAGGTGGATCACCTGAGGTCAGGAGTTCATGACCAGCCTGGCCAACACAGTAAAACCCCGTCTCTACTAAAAAAAAAAAAAAAATTAGCTGGGCGTGGTGGTGCGTGTCTGTAATCCCAGCTACTCAGGAGGCTGAGGCAGGAGAATCGCTTGAACCAGGGAGGCGGAGGTTGCAGTGAACTGAGATCGTGGCACTGTACTCCAGCCTGGGAGACATGACAAGACTCTGACTCGAAAAAAAAAAAAGAAAGAAATACACACACACAGACACACACACATTTTTTTTTTAGGCGGAGTCTCACCCTGTCACTCAGGGTGGAGTGCAGTGGCTCAATCTCGGCTCACTGCAACCTGCCCCACCCGGGTTCAAGCAATTCTCCTGTCTCAGCCTCCCAAGTGCTGGGATTACAGGAGTGAGCCACCACGCCTGGCTAAAAATATATACATATAAATCTTTAGTTTTGCTATTCTATTAGGAAAAAGGGCAGGTGCTTCCTTGACTTACCATGGGAGGAGTAAGCTTAAATCAATGTTGCTAGATTTACCCAAACAATCAGAAAGGTCCTACTGGAGGTGCCCACACAGGGGAAGACAAGGAGGAAGCAAGAAAATGAGGAGTGACCCATACAAAATTAAATGACCATTTTTACATATCCATGGCCTAGCAAGGACACATCAACTTCCAGATTAAGAGTGATGCCATGAGCTGGGTGCAGTGGCTCACACCTGTAATCCCAGCACTTTGGGAGGCCAAGGCAGGCAGATCATTTGAGGTCAGGAGTTTGAGACCATGGTGGCCCACGTGGTAAAACCCCATCTCTAATAGAAAATACAAAAATTAACTGGGCATGGTGGCATACACCTGTAATCCCAGCTACTGGGGAGGCTGAGGCAGGAGAATCACTTGAACCCAGGATGCAGAGGTTGCAGTGAGCCGATTGTACCACTCCACCATTCCAGCCTGGGCAACAGAGTGAGACTGTCTCCAAAAAAAAAGAGTGATGCTATGACTAGAAGATGTTAGTGAGATTCATCCCAAATCTGCCTTGAACACCCTGGATCTGCTTCCTCCAATACTGAGCACACTTTGACTCCTACACTTACTACCCTGTCTGATGGCTGTCTCCATTTCCCTCCTTTTCCTGACTCTTCCCCATGCTAGTCTCTGTGTGTGCTTCTGGGCTAGTGCCCAGCGCCTTTCTCGGGCACTCTTCTCCAAGCGGACTGTGGCGTGACGCTGATGCCAACTCTGGAGATTGCTCATCCTCTATTTGTTTCAAAAATACACTTGGGAGAAAAAAATTACTACAACATGGTATAATCATATAAGATAATACCACATGGCAGTTAGACTGAGCTAGAGCTACATGTATTAACATAATCATCATATTTTTTAAAACATAATATTAAGGTAAAAAGCAAGTTTCAGAAGGATTTATAAAGATGATTTACATAGTTTTAAAATATGCAAAAACACTATCGATTGTTTCAGGATATATGGAAATGCAATGAAATGATAAAATACCAAATTCAGGAGAGAAGTTGGGAAGACGGCACTCTCTAATGGAATTAGAGAGTGAATGGGAGTCAACTCTCTCTATAATGGTTCTTTGTAAAAAAAAAAAAAAAAAAAAAAAAAAAAAAAAATTAAGCTAATGTGTCAAAATCTTCATTTTTTAAAAGTTGGGTGGCAGGTACATGGGTATGTATATCACGACTCACACAGGTTTTTGGTATGTTTGAAATATTTCACAATTAGAAAAAAATCAAACAAGAAGCAGTCATCCACATTCAGAAGTTTCTAACTCTTAAAAGACTTTCAAACTGAAGCCTGTGGCTGGCTATACTGCACTTTCCAAGGACCAGAGAGTACTTGCTCAATATGAACATCTGCCATATTTTCTACAGTACTCATGAGCTTATTTAAATTATCCCTCTTAACTGAAGTAAGACCCTGAACATGCGTTCAGGACATACAGGTAGACAACAATGTCAGTGAAAGGCAACAAGACTCTTCCATAAAAATACAGCTCTTGGCTAACAAGTTTGTGTGTAAATAGATAATAAACATTTTTAAATAGCAGGTATTTAATGGAAGAATGCTTTTAAACATCACTTGGTGAGCTACAGCCACATGGTGATATAATTCTTATTAAACATTCATGATTAGAAAACTTAGATGACTAGCCTTGCAACTGAAAGGAGAACTTAGATATTATCCACTTCAATGTTTTTCCAACCTTTCAGCTGCACATCTTCTGTTCAACTGAACTGTTAGGAGGAGGGTAAGTGGAGAAGTGTCTCTGGTTGAGCACACGTAGGGCTGCTCTCTGAGTGCCCACTTCCCCCAAACAACGGTGGTACCTTCTACGGGAATACATTAGCAGACTCTGGAAAACCAATGAAAACCAGATCCCTTCTTCATTACCACCTCCTATCCTCCTCGACAACTTTGTTCAAAGGATGTACTGTCCATCTGCTTCAGATCTGCTCCAATCCTATCCTCCCTATCAGATAATCCTCACTGTTCTGATCTACCGTTCTGATTTCCCAGAATCTAGACTATGAATTCCTTTTCAATTTTGAAAACCTAGCTGGATGTGGGGGTGTGCAGCTATAGTTCCAGCTACTTGGGAGGCTGAGGCAAAATGATCACTTGAGCCCAAGCCCAAGAGTTCAAGACCAGCCTAGGCAACATAGTGAGATCTCATGTCTTCAGGAAAAAAAAACCAAAAAACAAAAAAACCTCTTCAACGATTTCAGTGAGATTTGGGGAAGTACAGTCATCTTTACCTGATGATTGGTCATGAATACTGACCCAGAAAATCCTCCACACACACTCCCCTGCCTCAGCTGCACAGATGCCCACACACACGTTCTGTCTCCCTCTTCAGTCTTCCCTGTAGTCTCTCCCTTCTCTGCCTTTCCCGTATGGATTTGGGTTCCTCGGAGTTTTTCCTAGGCTCTCTTGGCATTATTCATTTCTCCTCATGGGGTAATCATATTCACTCTAATTACTATTTATGTGCCAATGACTTCCAAATTACTAGCCAAGGCTAGAGCTTTCTACAAAGTACTAGACTCATATATCCAAATGCACTCTGGGTCCCACCTCTCAGATCTCCCAGAGCAGCCTCACACTCCTTTTGTGTTCCACGTCTTCATGAGCAGCACCACGATCTCCCAGACAGGTGTTTCAGAAACTCCAGCATCACCCTAGGCCCTCGTTTACTGCACCATCATCTCCCAGACAGGTGTTTCAAAACTCAGAGTCACCCTAGGCCCTCCTTTACTGTGTACTTCACACAAAAGCCTGCTGGTTCTACTTCTGATTGCCCTCTCCATCCTACTGGCTCAGCTCTATCCAGACTAGCAAAATCTCTTGCCCTGGATTACTGCAATGGGTTCTTCAAGCTAACTTTTCTGTCCCCCAATTTCAGACTCCTCCAATCTACTTTTCACACACTGCAGAACAATCTTTCTAAATCAAAGAGGGAGACAGAAAGAGACAAAAGAGATTACGCAGAAATGTTTTGTTAATATATATTTTTAAAAAGGTGGGGGGGGTGTGGGAGGATTGCTGGCTCCATCATTTACTAAAGGAGATCTGTTTAAAGTAAAGCCCCTGGCCAGGCGCGGTGGCTCATGCCTATAATTTCAGCACTTCGGGAGGCCAAAGTGGGTGGATCACCTGAGGTCAGGAGTTCGAGACCAGCTTGGCCAATGTGGTGAAACCTCATCTTTACTAAAAATACAAAAATTAGCCGGTCGTGGTGGTGCATGCCTGTAATCCCAACTACGTGGGAGGCTGAGGCAGGAGAATTTCTTGAACCTGGGAGGTGAAGGTTGCAGTGAGCTGAGATTGCACCACTGCACTCCAGCCTGGGTGACAGAGCAAGACTCTGTCTCTAAAATAAAATTGAAATAAAATTGAAATAAAATAAAATATAAAATATAAATAAAAATAAAGCACCCAACAAAAACTACCCCCATAGCCTTTTTTTTCTTTTTCTTTTTCTTTTTTTTTTCTGAGACAAGGTCTCACTGTGGCACCCAGGCTGGAGTGCAGTGGCATAATCACGGTTCACTACAGCCTCAATCTCAAGCAATCCTCCCACCTCAGCCTCTCAAACGGCTGGGATTACAGGCATGCACCAACACACCTTGCTAATTTTTTTTTCTTTGTAGAGACAGGGTTTCCCTGTGTTGCTCTGGGTAGTCTCAAACTCCTGCCCCATAGCCTTTACTTAAAAATAGGAAATTGGTCATCTGTTTTCAAGATTTACTGAGTTCTTCAATATGCACACATATTTTCATCTTGCTTATTTTCTCCCCTTTACCAAGAGCAGTGGTAGGAATATAATATATTTTCATGGTATTTCTTGTTAATAGGAAGCCTTTATGCAGAGCATACACTTTGCTATCGTTCAATACAGTAGCCATTAGCCATGCATGGTTAAATTTTAGTTAATTAAAAGTAAATTAAATTGAACAATCAGTTCCCTCGTCCCATTAGTCACATTTCAAGTGTTCAGTAGCCACATGTAGCTGGTGGCCACCATGCTGGACACCACAGAACTTTCCCATCGTTGCAGAAAGTTCTCAACAGTGCCATTCTAGAGGCAACAGGTACCAGCACCCCTCCTGCCTTACTCTTGGTCACCTCGCACATCCACAACACCCAACCAGCTACAGGGAGGAATTTGAGTTTGTTTCAACCAGTTTGTCTAGACTCCAGAGAATCCAGTCCGAATTCCTTACTAGGACGTGTGAGCCCTGCTGTAATACAGTTAGCCCCTGCCTGTCCTCCTCTGCCTATGGAACACTGCCTGGAATTCCTTGGCCCACTCAACTTCAGCTCACCTTCCTTTGTCTCCATGTCCATCCCCGCTCCTCCTTCTCCACCCTCTCACATATGCTTTCAAAACAGAGTTCCAGGAAACTTTACTTCCTCTGTTGGCCCAGCTCACCCAGGGCTGATGATATCTCCCCTTGGGCGGACTGGGTCCTCTACACATTTCACGACATTGCCATGGTTTACATGTCTTTCAGCCCCCACGAGACTGTAAGCCTCCTGGCACTCAGTCTGTTGAATGTTGTTAAACAACAGGATGACACACTGAGTGTCCGTCTGTTCAGGCTGCCGTAACGGAATACCAGAGTGGGCGGCTCAAACAACAGACATTTATTTTCTCACAGTTCTGGAGACTGAAAGCTCAAGATCAAGGGGCCAGAGGGTTCATTTCTGGTGAAGCCTCTCTCCTTGGCCTGCAGACAGCTGCCTTCTCACTATGTATTCACATGGCCTTTCTATGCACAAACATCCCTGGTGTCTCTTCCTTGTCTTGTAAGGACATCAATCTTGATGAGGGCCCTCCCCCTTGACCTCATTGGATCTTAAATATCTCCTTAAGGTCCTATCTTCAAATATAATCCACTGGGGCTAGGGATTCAGCATACCAACAACTGTGTCCTTTTGTTTCAGAGACTTAATTTAAAGGTTCTTTACTAAAGATACTGCAGAGAAAGTTCTAAAATCTGAAAGAGTGTAAAAGTTCTTTTTCTGCTATTTCCAAAATGGTACTCTTAAATTATGAACAGTTCAGTGTAGAAAGACACAGGATTTCTATTCTTTCTTTACAGCTGATTAATACAAAGTCTGAAAGGAAACCCCCACATGATCACTGTCTCCCAGCTATAATTTTAGCTGCTGCCCTCAAGAACCCAGGAAATCCGAAGAACAGAGGCCATGCATTTCCTGTGTGAAAAGGGAAGGGAGACCCTTGGGTACATTACTCTAAGTAATTATCTATCAATACACAATAGAAGTAACAGCTACTTTTAAGTGTTGTGTCTTCATTGACTATACAGTTTTCTTTGCTAAGCAGTGTATAATTTCCTAGTCTTTTTAACAGCAAGTGCAATACTGAAAATGTCAGCTAATTTAAAGTGTAAAGATTGAACCACAAGGATTATGTTAGTCCTACACAGAAGCAAGCTCACTGCACAGCAAAAATGAGTTTTAAAAGATTTACTGGGATGCTGATAATGGGGGAGGCTATACACATATAAGAGTAGGGGGAATATGGGATAGCTCCATACCTTTCTCTCAATTTTGCTGTGAAACTAAGACTGTTCTTAAAAAATCTGTAAAAACAAAAACAAGTCCAGGCACAGTGGCTCATGCCTGTAAACCCAGGACTTTGGGAGGCCAAGGTGGAAAGATCGCTTGAAACCAGAAGTTCAAGACTAGCCTGGGCAATGTGGTGAGACTCCGAATCTAAAAAAAACCTGTAAAAGTAGGCACAGTAGAGTGCACCTGTAGTCCTAACTACTCGTGATGCTAAAGCGGAAGATAGCTTAGCCCAGGAGTTTGAGGCTATAATGACCTATGATAGTGCTACTGCACTCCAGCCTGGGCAACAGAGCGAGACTAAATAAACAAAATATTTACTGGCAGAATAAAATTTTCCCATTAACTTAACCCTAATTCACTTCTTTCCTGTCTTCAGTTATACCATAGAACAGTGACCAAATAACATGAATTCTTTTTTTTTTTTTTTTTTTTTTTTTTTTTTTGGGGTTTTTTCTTTTCTCCCCCCTGGGGGGTGTTTGGGGGGCTTCCCCACGCCCCCACCCCCCCCCCCCCGGTTTCCCCCCTTTCCCC